>NW_028276202.1:0-2500 GCF_052056855.1 Sturnus vulgaris | reverse complement strand
AAAGGTTAGGCTTATGGTTAGTGTTAGGGCTAGTTTGTTTAGGGTTAGGGTTAGGGTTATTCGGTTTAGGGTTAGGTTTAGGGTCAGGGTTAGGGTTAGGGTTAGGGTTATTTGGGCTAGGGTTAGGGTTAGGGTTAGGGTTAGGGTTAGGGTTATGGTTAGTTGGGTTTGGGTTATGGTTAGGGTTATTTTGGTAAAGGTTAGGCTTATGGTTAGTGTTAGGGCTAGTTGGTTTAGGGTTAGGGTTAGGGTTATTTGGTTTAGGGTTAGGTTTAAGGTCAGGTTTAGGGTTAGGGTTAGGGTTATTTGGGCTAGGGTTAGGGTTAGGGTTAGGGTTAGGGTTAGGGTTAGGGTTAGGGTTAGTTGGGTTTGGGTTATGGTTAGGGTTATTTTGGTAAAGGTTAGGCTTATGGTTAGTGTTAGGGTTAGTTGGTTTAGGGTTAGGGTTAGGGTTATTTGGTTTAGGGTTAGGTTTAGGGTCAGGGTTAGGGTTAGGGTTAGGGTTATTTGGGCTAGGGTTAGGGTTAGGGTTAGGGTTAGGGTTAGGGTTATGGTTAGTTGGGTTTGGGTTATGGTTAGGGTTATTTTGGTAAAGGTTAGGCTTATGGTTAGTGTTAGGGCTAGTTGGTTTAGGGTTAGGGTTAGGGTTATTTGGTTTAGGGTTAGGTTTAGGGTCAGGGTTAGGGTTAGGGTTAGGGTTATTTGGGCTAGGGTTAGGGTTAGGGTTAGGGTTAGGGTTAGGGTTAGGGTTATGGTTATTTGGGTTTGGGTTATGGTTAGGGTTATTTTGGTAAAGGTTAGGCTTATGGTTAGTGTTAGGGCTAGTTGGTTTAGGGTTAGGGTTAGGGTTATTTGGTTTAGGGTTAGGTTTAGGGTCAGGGTTAGGGTTAGGGTTAGGGTTATTTGGGCTAGGGTTAGGGTTAGGGTTAGGGTTAGGGTTAGGGTTAGGGTTAGGGTTAGTTGGGTTTGGGTTATGGTTAGGGTTATTTTGGTAAAGGTTAGGCTTATGGTTAGTGTTAGGGCTAGTTGGTTTAGGGTTAGGGTTAGGGTTATTTGGTTTAGGGTTAGGTTTAGGGTCAGGTTTAGGGTTAGGGTTAGGGTTATTTGGGCTAGGGTTAGGGTTAGGGTTAGGGTTAGGGTTAGGGTTAGGGTTATGGTTAGTTGGGTTTGGGTTATGGTTAGGGTTATTTTGGTAAAGGTTAGGCTTATGGTTAGTGTTAGGGCTAGTTGGTTTAGGGTTAGGGTTAGGGTTATTTGGTTTAGGGTTAGGTTTAGGGTCAGGGTTAGGGTTAGGGTTAGGGTTATTTGGGCTAGGGTTAGGGTTAGGGTTAGGGTTAGGGTTATGGTTAGTTGGGTTTGGGTTATGGTTAGGGTTATTTTGGTAAAGGTTAGGCTTATGGTTAGTGTTAGGGCTAGTTGGTTTAGGGTTAGGGTTAGGGTTATTTGGTTTAGGGTTAGGTTTAGGGTCAGGGTTAGGGTTAGGGTTAGGGTTATGGTTAGTTGGGTTTGGGTTATGGTTAGGGTTATTTTGGTAAAGGTTAGGCTTATGGTTAGTGTTAGGGCTAGTTGGTTTAGGGTTAGGGTTAGGGTTATTTGGTTTAGGGTTAGGTTTAGGGTCAGGGTTAGGGTTAGGGTTAGGGTTATTTGGGCTAGGGTTAGGGTTAGGGTTAGGGTTAGGGTTAGGGTTAGGGTTATGGTTATTTGGGTTTGGGTTATGGTTAGGGTTATTTTGGTAAAGGTTAGGCTTATGGTTAGTGTTAGGGCTAGTTGGTTTAGGGTTAGGGTTAGGGTTATTTGGTTTAGGGTTAGGTTTAGGGTCAGGGTTAGGGTTAGGGTTAGGGTTATTTGGGCTAGGGTTAGGGTTAGGGTTAGGGTTAGGGTTAGGGTTAGTTGGGTTTGGGTTATGGTTAGGGTTATTTTGGTAAAGGTTAGGCTTATGGTTAGTGTTAGGGCTAGTTGGTTTAGGGTTAGGGTTAGGGTTATTTGGTTTAGGGTTAGGTTTAGGGTCAGGTTTAGGGTTAGGGTTAGGGTTATTTGGGCTAGGGTTAGGGTTAGGGTTAGGGTTAGGGTTAGGGTTAGGGTTATGGTTAGTTGGGTTTGGGTTATGGTTAGGGTTATTTTGGTAAAGGTTAGGCTTATGGTTAGTGTTAGGGCTAGTTGGTTTAGGGTTAGGGTTAGGGTTATTTGGTTTAGGGTTAGGGTTAGGGTTAGGGTTAGGGTTAGGGTTAGGGTTAGGGTTAGGGTTAGGGTTAGGGTTAGGGTTAGGGTTAGGGTTAGGGTTAGGGTTAGGGTTAGGGTTAGGGTTAGGGTTAGGGTTAGGGTTAGGGTTAGGGTTAGGGTTAGGGTTAGGGTTAGGGTTAGGGTTAGGGTTAGGGTCAGGGTCAGGGTCAGGGTCAGGGTCAGGGTCAGGGTCAGGGTCAGGGTCAGGGTCAGGGTCAGGGTCAGGGTTAGGGTTAGGGTTAGGGTTAGGGTTAGGGTTAGGGTTAGGGTTAGGGTTAGG
>NW_028276201.1:2500-22500 GCF_052056855.1 Sturnus vulgaris | reverse complement strand
AAGGTTAGGCTTATGGTTAGTGTTAGGGCTAGTTGGTTTAGGGTTAGGGTTAGGGTTATTTGGTTTAGGGTTAGGTTTAGGGTCAGGGTTAGGGATAGGGTTAGGGTTTATAGGGTTAGGGTTATTTGGGATATTTGGGTTATTTAGGGATAGGGTTATTCGGGCTAGGGTTAGGGTTAGGGTTAGGGTTAGGGTTAGGGTTAGGGTTAGGGTTAGGGTTAGGGTTAGGGTTAGGGTTATGGTTAGTTGGGTTTGGGTTATGGTTAGGGTTATTTTGGTAAAGGTTAGGCTTATGGTTAGTGTTAGGGCTAGTTGGTTTAGGGTTAGAGTTAGGGTTATTTGGTTTAGGGTTAGGTTTAGGGTCAGGGTAAGGGTTAGGGTTAGGGTTATTTGGGCTAGGGTTAGGGTTAGGGTTAGGGTTATTTGGGCTAGGGTTAGGGTTAGGGTTATGGTTAGTTGGGTTTGGGTTATGGTTAGGGCTATTTTGGTAAAGGTTAGGCTTATGGTTAGTGTTAGGGCTAGTTGGTTTAGGGTTAGGGTTAGGGTTATTTGGTTTAGGGTTAGGTTTAGGGTCAGGGTTAGGGATAGGGTTAGGGTTATTTGGGCTAGGGTTAGGGTTAGGGTTAGGGTTAGGGTTAGGGTTAGGGTTATGGTTAGTTGGATTTGCGTTATGGTTAGGGTTATTTTGGTAAAGGTTAGGCTTATGGTTAGTGTTAGGGCTAGTTGGTTTAGGGTTAGGGTTAGGGTTATTTGGTTTAGGGTTAGGTTTAGGGTCAGGGTTAGGGTTAGGGTTAGGGTTATTTGGGCTAGGGTTAGGGTTAGGGTTAGGGTTAGGGTTAGGGTTAGGGTTAGGGTTAGGGTTAGGGTTAGGGTTAGGGTTAGGGTTAGTGTTAGGGTTATGGTTAGTTGGGTTAGGGTTATGGTTAGGGTTATTTTGGTAAAGGTTAGGCTTATTGTTAGTGTTAGGGCTAGTTGGTTTAGGGTTAGGGTTAGTGTTATTTGGTTTAGGGTTAGGTTTAGGGTCAGGGTTAGGGTTAGGGTTAGGGTTATTTGGGCTAGGGTTAGGGTTAGGGTTAGGGTTAGGGTTAGGTTTAGGGTTAGTTGGGTTAGGGTTATGGTTAGGGTTATTTTGGTAAAGGTTAGGCTTATGGTTAGTGTTAGGGCTAGTTGGTTTAGGGTTAGGGTTAGGGTTATTTGGTTTAGGGTTAGGTTTAGGGTCAGGGTTAGGGTTAGGGTTAGGGTTATTTGGGCTAGGGTTAGGGTTAGGGTTAGGGTTAGGGTTAGGGTTAGGGTTATGGTTAGGGTTAGGGTTAGGGTTAGTTGGGTTAGGGTTATGGTTAGGGTTATTTTGGTAAAGGTTAGGCTTATGGTTAATGTTAGGGCTAGTTGGTTTAGGGTTAGGGTTAGGGTTATTTGGTTTAGGGTTAGGTTTAGGGTAAGGGTTAGGGTTAGGGTTATTTGGGCTAGGGTTAGGGTTAGGGTTATGGTTAGTTGGGTTTGGGTTATGGTTAGGGTTATTTTGGTAAAGGTTAGGCTTATTGTTAGTGTTAGGGCTAGTTGGTTTAGGGTTAGGGTTAGGGTTATTTGGTTTAGGGTTAGGTTTAGGGTCAGGGTTAGGGATATGGTTAGGGTTATTTGGGCTAGGGTTAGGGTTAGGGTTAGGGTTAGGGTTAGGGTTAGGGTTAGGGTTAGGGTTAGGGTTAGTTGGGTTTGGGTTATGGTTAGTGTTTTTTTGGTAAAGGTTAGGCTTATGGTTAGTGTTAGGGCTAGTTTGTTTAGGGTTAGAGTTAGTGTTATTTGGTTTAGGGTTAGGTTTAGGGTCAGGGTTAGGGTTAGGGTTAGGGTTATTTGGGCTAGGGTTAGGGTTAGGGTTAGGGTTAGGGTTAGTTGGGTTTGGGTTATGGTTAGGGTTATTTTGGTAAAGGTTAGGCTTATGGTTATTGTTAGGGCTAGTTGGTTTAGGGTTAGGGTTAGGGTTATTTGGTTTAGGGTTAGGTTTAGGGTCAGGTTTAGGGTTAGGGTTAGGGTTATTTGGGCTAGGGTTAGGGTTAGGGTTAGGGTTAGGGTTAGGGTTATGGTTAGTTGGGTTTGGGTTATGGTTAGGGTTATTTTGGTAAAGGTTAGGCTTATGGTTAGTGTTAGGGCTAGTTGGTTTAGGGTTAGGGTTAGGGTTATTTGGTTTAGGGTTAGGTTTAGGGTCAGGGTTAGGGTTAGGGTTAGGGTTATTTGGGCTAGGGTTAGGGTTAGGGTTAGGGTTAGCGTTAGGGTTAGGGTTAGGGTTAGGGTTAGGGTTAGTGTTAGGGTTATGGTTAGTTGGGTTAGGGTTATGGTTAGGGTTATTTTGGTAAAGGTTAGGCTAAGGGATAGTGTTAGGGCTGGTTGGTTTAGGGTTAGGGTTAGGGTTATTTGGTTTAAGGTTAGGTTTAGGGTCAGGGTTAGGGTTAGGGTTAGGGTTAGTGTTAGGTTTATGGTTAGTTGGGTTAGGGTTATGGTTAGGGTTATTTTGGTAAAGGTTAGGCTAAGGGATAGTGTTAGGGCTAGTTGGTTTAGGGTTAGGGTTAGGGTTATTTGGTTTAGGGTGAGGTTTAGGGTCAGGGTTAGGGTTAGGGTTATTTGGGCTAGGGTTAGGGTTAGGGTTAGTGTTAGGGTTAGGTTTAGGGTTAGTTGGGTTAGGGTTATGGTTAGGGTTATTTTGGTAAAGGTTAGGCTTATGGTTAGTGTTAGGGCTAGTTGGTTTAGGGTTAGGGTTAGGGTTATTTGGTTTAGGGTTAGGTTTAGGGTCAGGGTTAGGGTTAGGGTTAGGGTTATTTGGGCTAGGGTTAGGGTTAGGGTTAGGGTTAGGGTTAGGGTTAGGGTTAGGGTTAGGGTTAGGGTTAGGGTTATGGTTAGTTGGGTTAGGGTTATGGTTAGGGTTATTTTGGTAAAGGTTAGGCTTATGGTTAGTGTTAGGGCTAGTTGGTTTAGGGTTAGGGTTAGGGTTATTTGGTTTAGGGTTAGGTTTAGGGTCAGGGTTAGGGTTAGGGTTAGGGTTATTTGGGCTAGGGTTAGGGTTAGGGTTATGGTTAGTTGGGTTTGGGTTATGGTTAGGGTTATTTTGGTAAAGGTTAGGCTTATGGTTAGTGTTAGGGCTAGTTGGTTTAGGGTTAGGGTTAGGGTTATTTGGTTTAGGGTTAGGTTTAGGGTCAGGGTTAGGGATAGGGTTAGGGTTTATAGGGTTAGGGTTATTTGGGATATTTGGGTTATTTAGGGATAGGGTTATTCGGGCTAGGGTTAGGGTTAGGGTTAGGGTTAGGGTTAGGGTTAGGGTTAGGGTTAGGGTTAGGGTTAGGGTTAGGGTTAGGGTTATGGTTAGTTGGGTTTGGGTTATGGTTAGGGTTATTTTGGTAAAGGTTAGGCTTATGGTTAGTGTTAGGGCTAGTTGGTTTAGGGTTAGAGTTAGGGTTATTTGGTTTAGGGTTAGGTTTAGGGTCAGGGTTAGGGTTAGGGTTAGGGTTATTTGGGCTAGGGTTAGGGTTAGGGTTAGGGTTATTTGGGCTAGGGTTAGGGTTAGGGTTATGGTTAGTTGGGTTTGGGTTATGGTTAGGGCTATTTTGGTAAAGGTTAGGCTTATGGTTAGTGTTAGGGCTAGTTGGTTTAGGGTTAGGGTTAGGGTTATTTGGTTTAGGGTTAGGTTTAGGGTCAGGGTTATGGATAGGGTTAGGGTTATTTGGGCTAGGGTTAGGGTTAGGGTTAGGGTTAGGGTTAGGGTTATGGTTAGTTGGATTTGCGTTATGGTTAGGGTTATTTTGGTAAAAGTTAGGCTTATGGTTAGTGTTAGGGCTAGTTGGTTTAGGGTTAGGGTTATTTGGTTTAGGGTTAGGTTTAGGGTCAGGGTTAGGGTTAGGGTTAGGGTTATTTGGGCTAGGGTTAGGGTTAGGGTTAGGGTTAGGGTTAGGGTTAGGGTTAGGGTTAGGGTTAGGGTTAGGGTTAGGGTTAGTGTTAGGGTTATGGTTAGTTGGGTTAGGGTTATGGTTAGGGTTATTTTGGTAAAGGTTAGGCTTATTGTTAGTGTTAGGGCTAGTTGGTTTAGGGTTAGGGTTAGTGTTATTTGGTTTAGGGTTAGGTTTAGGGTCAGGGTTAGGGTTAGGGTTAGGGTTATTTGGGCTAGGGTTAGGGTTAGGGTTAGGGTTAGGGTTAGGTTTAGGGTTAGTTGGGTTAGGGTTATGGTTAGGGTTATTTTGGTAAAGGTTAGGCTTATGGTTAGTGTTAGGGCTAGTTGGTTTAGGGTTAGGGTTAGGGTTATTTGGTTTAGGGTTAGGTTTAGGGTCAGGGTTAGGGTTAGGGTTATTTGGGCTAGGGTTAGGGTTAGGGTTAGGGTTAGGGTTAGGGTTAGGGTTAGGGTTAGGGTTAGGGTTAGGGTTAGGGTTATGGTTAGGGTTAGGGTTAGGGTTAGTTGGGTTAGGGTTATGGTTAGGGTTATTTTGGTAAAGGTTAGGCTTATGGTTAATGTTAGGGCTAGTTTGTTTAGGGTTAGGGTTAGGGTTATTTGGTTTAGGGTTAGGTTTAGGGTAAGGGTTAGGGTTAGGGTTATTTGGGCTAGGGTTAGGGTTAGGGTTATGGTTAGTTGGGTTTGGGTTATGGTTAGGGTTATTTTGGTAAAGGTTAGGCTTATTGTTAGTGTTAGGGCTAGTTGGTTTAGGGTTAGGGTTAGGGTTATTTGGTTTAGGGTTAGGTTTAGGGTCAGGGTTAGGGATATGGTTAGGGTTATTTGGGCTAGGGTTAGGGTTAGGGTTAGGGTTAGGGTTAGGGTTAGGGTTAGGGTTAGGGTTAGTTGGGTTTGGGTTATGGTTAGTGTTTTTTTGGTAAAGGTTAGGCTTATGGTTAGTGTTAGGGCTAGTTTGTTTAGGGTTAGAGTTAGTGTTATTTGGTTTAGGGTTAGGTTTAGGGTCAGGGTTAGGGTTAGGGTTAGGGTTATTTGGGCTAGGGTTAGGGTTAGGGTTAGGGTTAGGGTTAGTTGGGTTTGGGTTATGGTTAGGGTTATTTTGGTAAAGGTTAGGCTTATGGTTATTGTTAGGGCTAGTTGGTTTAGGGTTAGGGTTAGGGTTATTTGGTTTAGGGTTAGGTTTAGGGTCAGGTTTAGGGTTAGGATTAGGGTTATTTGGGCTAGGGTTAGGGTTAGGGTTAGGGTTAGGGTTATGGTTAGTTGGGTTTGGGTTATGGTTAGGGTTATCTTGGTAAAGGTTAGGCTTATGGTTAGTGTTAGGGCTAGTTGGTTTAGGGTTAGGGTTAGGGTTATTTGGTTTAGGGTTAGGTTTAGGGTCAGGGTTAGGGTTAGGGTTAGGGTTATTTGGGCTAGGGTTAGGGTTAGGGTTAGGGTTAGGGTTAGGGTTAGGGTTAGGGTTAGGGTTAGGGTTAGGGTTAGGGTTATGGTTAGTTGGGTTAGGGTTATGGTTAGGGTTATTTTGGTAAAGGTTAGGCTAAGGGATAGTGTTAGGGCTAGTTGGTTTAGGGTTAGGGTTAGGGTTATTTGGTTTTGGGTTAGGTTTAGGGTCAGGGTTAGGGTTAGGGTTAGGGTTATTTGGGCTAGGGTTAGGGTTAGGGTTAGGGTTAGGGTTAGGTTTAGGGTTAGTTGGGTTAGGGTTATGGTTAGGGTTATTTTGGTAAAGGTTAGGCTTATGGTTAGTGTTAGGGCTAGTTGGTTTAGGGTTAGGGTTAGGGTTATTTGGTTTAGGGTTAGGTTTAGGGTCAGGGTTAGGGTTAGGGTTAGGGTTATTTGGGCTAGGGTTAGGGTTAGGGTTAGGGTTAGGGTTAGGGTTAGTTGGGTTAGGGTTATGGTTAGGGTTATTTTGGTAAAGGTTAGGCTTATGGTTAGTGTTAGGGCTAGTTGGTTTAGGGTTAGGGTTAGGGTTATTTGGTTTAGGGTTAGGTTTAGGGTAAGGGTTAGGGTTAGGGTTAGGGTTATTTGGGCTAGGGTTAGGGTTAGGGTTATGGTTAGTTGGGTTTGGGTTATGGTTAGGGTTATTTTGGTAAAGGTTAGGCTTATGGTTAGTGTTAGGGCTAGTTGGTTTAGGGTTAGGGTTAGGGTTATTTGGTTTAGGGTTAGGTTTAGGGTCAGGGTTAGGGTTAGGGTTAGGGTTATTTGGGCTAGGGTTAGGGTTAGGGTTAGGGTTAGGGTTAGGGTTATTTGGTCTAGGGTTAGGGTTAGGGTTAGGGTTAGGGTTATGGTTAGGGTTAGGGTTATGGTTAGTTGGGTTTGGGTTAGGGTTAGGGTTAGGGTTAGGGTTAGGGTTAGGGTTAGGGTTAGGGTTATGGTTAGGGTTATGGTTAGGGTTAGGGTTAGGGTTAGGGTTAGCGTTAGGGTTAGGGTTAGGGTTAGGGTTAGTTGGGTTAGGGTTATGGTTAGGGTTATTTTGGTAAAGGTTAGGCTTATGGTTAGTGTTAGGGCTAGTTGGTTTAGGGTTAGGGTTAGGGTTATTTGGTTTAGGGTTAGGTTTAGGGTAAGGGTTAGGGTTAGGGTTAGGGTTATTTGGGCTAGGGTTAGGGTTAGGGTTATGGTTAGTTGGGTTTGGGTTATGGTTAGGGTTATTTTGGTAAAGGTTAGGCTTATGGTTAGTGTCAGGGCTAGTTGGTTTAGGGTTAGGGTTAGGATTTTTTGGTTTAGGGTTAGGTTTAGGGTCAGGATTAGGGATAGGGTTAGGGTTATTTGGGCTAGGGTTAGGGTTAGGGTTAGGGTTAGGGTTAGGGTTAGGGTTAGGGTTATGGTTAGGGTTAGGGTTATGGTTAGTTGGGTTTGGGTTATGGTTAGGGCTATTTTGGTAAAGGTTAGGCTTATGGTTAGTGTTAGGGCTAGTTGGTTTAGGGTTAGGGTTAGGGTTATTTGGTTTAGGGTTAGGTTTAGGGTCAGGGTTATGGATAGGGTTAGGGTTATTTGGGCTAGGGTTAGGGTTAGGGTTAGGGTTAGGGTTCGGGTTATGGTTAGTTGGATTTGGGTTATGGTTAGGGTTATTTTGGTAAAGGTTAGGCTTATGGTTAGTGTTAGGGCTAGTTGATTTAGGGTTAGGGTTAGGGTTATTTGGTTTAGGGTTAGGTTTAGGGTCAGGGTTAGGGTTAGGGTTAGGGTTAGGGTTATTTGGGCTAGGGAGAGGGTTAGGGTTAGGGTTAGGGTTAGGGTTAGGGTTAGGGTTAGGGTTATGGTTAGGGTTAGGGTTAGGGTTAGTTGGGTTAGGGTTATGGTTAGGGTTATTTTGGTAAAGGTTAGGCTTATGGTTAATGTTAGGTCTAGTTGGTTTAGGGTTAGGGTTAGGGTTATTTGGTTTAGGGTTAGGTTTAGGGTAAGGGTTAGGGTTAGGGTTATTTGGGCTAGGGTTAGGGTTAGGGTTATGGTTAGTTGGGTTTGGGTTATGGTTAGGGTTATTTTGGTAAAGGTTAGGCTTATTGTTAGTGTTAGGGCTAGTTGGTTTAGGGTTAGGGTTAGGGTTATTTGGTTTAGGGTTAGGTTTAGGGTCAGGGTTAGGGATATGGTTAGGGTTATTTGGGCTAGGGTTAGGGTTAGGGTTAGGGTTAGGGTTAGGGTTAGGGTTAGTTGGGTTTGGGTTATGGTTAGTGTTTTTTTGGTAAAGGTTAGGCTTATGGTTAGTGTTAGGGCTAGTTTGTTTAGGGTTAGAGTTAGTGTTATTTGGTTTAGGGTTAGGTTTAGGGTCAGGGTTAGGGTTAGGGTTAGGGTTATTTGGGCTAGGGTTAGGGTTAGGGTTAGGGTTAGGGTTAGTTGGGTTTGGGTTATGGTTAGGGTTATTTTGGTAAAGGTTAGGCTTATGGTTATTGTTAGGGCTAGTTGGTTTAGGGTTAGGGTTAGGGTTATTTGGTTTAGGGTTATGTTTAGGGTCAGGTTTAGGGTTAGGGTTAGGGTTATTTGGGCTAGGGTTAGGGTTAGGGTTAGGGTTAGGGTTATGGTTAGTTGGGTTTGGGTTATGGTTAGGGTTATTTTGGTAAAGGTTAGGCTTATGGTTAGTGTTAGGGCTAGTTGGTTTAGGGTTAGGGTTAGGGTTATTTGGTTTAGGGTTAGGTTTAGGGTCAGGGTTAGGGTTAGGGTTAGGGTTATTTGGGCTAGGGTTAGGGTTAGGGTTAGGGTTAGGGTTAGGGTTAGGGTTAGGGTTAGGGTTAGTGTTAGGGTTATGGTTAGTTGGGTTAGGGTTATGGTTAGGGTTATTTTGGTAAAGGTTAGGCTAAGGGATAGTGTTAGGGCTAGTTGGTTTAGGGTTAGGGTTAGGGTTATTTGGTTTAGGGTTAGGTTTAGGGTCAGGGTTAGGGTTAGGGTTAGGGTTAGTGTTAGGGTTATGGTTAGTTGGGTTAGGGTTATGGTTAGGGTTATTTTGGTAAAGGTTAGGCTAAGGGATAGTGTTAGGGCTAGTTGGTTTAGGGTTAGGGTTAGGGTTATTTGGTTTAGGGTTAGGTTTAGGGTCAGGGTTAGGGTTAGGGTTATTTGGGCTAGGGTTAGGGTTAGGGTTAGTGTTAGGGTTAGGTTTAGGGTTAGTTGGGTTAGGGTTATGGTTAGGGTTATTTTGGTAAAGGTTAGGCTTATGGTTAGTGTTAGGGCTAGTTGGTTTAGGGTTAGGGTTAGGGTTATTTGGTTTAGGGTTAGGTTTAGGGTCAGGGTTAGGGTTAGGGTTAGGGTTATTTGGGCTAGGGTTAGGGTTAGGGTTAGGGTTAGGGTTAGGGTTAGGGTTAGGGTTAGGGTTAGGGTTAGGGTTAGGGTTAGGGTTATGGTTAGTTGGGTTAGGGTTATGGTTAGGGTTATTTTGGTAAATGTTAGGCTTATGGTTAGTGTTAGGGCTAGTTGGTTTATGGTTAGGGTTAGGGTTATTTGGTTTAGGGTTAGGTTTAGGGTTAGGGTTAGGGTTAGGGTTAGGGTTATTTGGGCTAGGGTTAGGGTTAGGGTTATGGTTAGTTGGGTTTGGGTTATGGTTAGGGTTATTTTGGTAAAGGTTAGGCTTATGGTTAGTGTTAGGGCTAGTTGGTTTAGGGTTAGGGTTAGGGTTATTTGGTTTAGGGTTAGGTTTAGGGTCAGGGTTAGGGATAGGGTTAGGGTTTATAGGGTTAGGGTTATTTGGGATATTTGGGTTATTTAGGGATAGGGTTATTCGGGCTAGGGTTAGGGTTAGGGTTAGGGTTAGGGTTAGGGTTAGGGTTAGGGTTAGGGTTAGGGTTATGGTTAGTTGGGTTTGGGTTATGGTTAGGGTTATTTTGGTAAAGGTTAGGCTTATGGTTAGTGTTAGGGCTAGTTGGTTTAGGGTTAGAGTTAGGGTTATTTGGTTTAGGGTTAGGTTTAGGGTCAGGGTTAGGGTTAGGGTTAGGGTTATTTGGGCTAGGGTTAGGGTTAGGGTTATGGTTATTTGGGCTAGGGTTAGGGTTAGGGTTATGGTTAGTTGGGTTTGGGTTATGGTTAGGGCTATTTTGGTAAAGGTTAGGCTTATGGTTAGTGTTAGGGCTAGTTGGTTTAGGGTTAGGGTTAGGGTTATTTGGTTTAGGGTTAGGTTTAGGGTCAGGGTTAGGGATAGGGTTAGGGTTATTTGGGCTAGGGTTAGGGTTAGGGTTAGGGTTAGGGTTAGGGTTAGGGTTATGGTTAGTTGGATTTGCGTTATGGTTAGGGTTATTTTGGTAAAGGTTAGGCTTATGGTTAGTGTTAGGGCTAGTTGGTTTAGGGTTAGGGTTAGGGTTATTTGGTTTAGGGTTAGGTTTAGGGTCAGGGTTAGGGTTAGGGTTAGGGTTATTTGGGCTAGGGCTAGGGTTAGGGTTAGGGTTAGGGTTATGGTTAGGGTTAGGGTTAGGGTTAGGGTTAGGGTTAGGGTTAGTGTTAGGGTTAGTGTTAGGGTTATGGTTAGTTGGGTTAGGGTTATGGTTAGGGTTATTTTGGTAAAGGTTAGGCTTATTGTTAGTGTTAGGGCTAGTTGGTTTAGGGTTAGGGTTAGTGTTATTTGGTTTAGGGTTAGGTTTAGGGTCAGGGTTAGGGTTAGGGTTAGGGTTATTTGGGCTAGGGTTAGGGTTAGGGTTAGGGTTAGGGTTAGGTTTAGGGTTAGTTGGGTTAGGGTTATGGTTAGGGTTATTTTGGTAAAGGTTAGGCTTATGGTTAGTGTTAGGGCTAGTTGGTTTAGGGTTAGGGTTAGGGTTATTTGGTTTAGGGTTAGGTTTAGGGTCAGGGTTAGGGTTAGGGTTAGGGTTATTTGGGCTAGGGTTAGGGTTAGGGTTAGGGTTAGGGTTAGGGTTAGGGTTAGGGTTAGGGTTAGGGTTAGGGTTATGGTTAGGGTTAGGGTTAGGGTTAGTTGGGTTAGGGTTATGCTTAGGGTTATTTTGGTAAAGGTTAGGCTTATGGTTAATGTTAGGGCTAGTTGGTTTAGGGTTAGGGTTAGGGTTATTTGGTTTAGGGTTAGGTTTAGGGTAAGGGTTAGGGTTAGGGTTATTTGGGCTAGGGTTAGGGTTAGGGTTATGGTTAGTTGGGTTTGGGTTATGGTTAGGGTTATTTTGGTAAAGGTTAGGCTTATGGTTAGTGTTAGGGCTAGTTGGTTTAGGGTTAGGGTTAGGGTTATTTGGTTTAGGGTTAGGTTTAGGGTAAGGGTTAGGGTTAGGGTTAGGGTTATTTGGGCTAGGGTTAGGGTTAGGGTTAGGGTTAGGGTTAGGGTTAGGGTTAGGGTTAGGGTTAGTTGGGTTTGGGTTATGGTTAGGGTTATTTTGGTAAAGGTTAGGCTTATGGTTAGTGTTAGGGCTAGTTGGTTTAGGGTTAGGGTTAGGGTTATTTGGTTTAGGGTTAGGTTTAGGGTCAGGGTTAGGGTTAGGGTTAGGTTTATTTGGGCTAGGGTTAGGGTTAGGGTTAGGGTTAGGGTTAGGGTTAGGGTTAGGGTTAGTTGGGTTAGGGTTATGGTTAGGGTTATTTTGGTAAAGGTTAGGCTAAGGGATAGTGTTAGGGCTAGTTGGTTTAGGGTTAGGGTTAGGGTTATTTGGTTTAGGGTTAGGTTTAGGGTCAGGGTTAGGGATAGGGTTAGGGTTATTTTGGCTAGGGTTAGGGTTAGGGTTAGGGTTAGGGTTAGGGTTAGGGTTATGGTTAGTTGGATTTGCGTTATGGTTAGGGTTATTTTGGTAAAGGTTAGGCTTATGGTTAGTGTTAGGGCTAGTTGGTTTAGGGTTATGTTTAGGGTTATTTGGTTTAGGGTTAGGTTTAGGGTCAGGGTTAGGGTTAGGGTTAGGGTTATTTGGGCTAGGGCTAGGGTTAGGGTTAGCGTTAGGGTTAGGGTTAGGGTTAGGGTTAGGGTTAGGGTTAGGGTTAGGGTTAGTGTTAGGGTTATGGTTAGTTGGGTTAGGGTTATGGTTAGGGTTATTTTGGTAAAGGTTAGGCTTATTGTTAGTGTTAGGGCTAGTTGGTTTAGGGTTAGGGTTAGTGTTATTTGGTTTAGGGTTAGGTTTAGGGTCAGGGTTAGGGTTAGGGTTAGGGTTATTTGGGCTAGGGTTAGGGTTAGGGTTAGGGTTAGGGTTAGGTTTAGGGTTAGTTGGGTTAGGGTTATGGTTAGGGTTATTTTGGTAAAGGTTAGGCTTATGGTTAGTGTTAGGGCTAGTTGGTTTAGGGTTAGGGTTAGGGTTATTTGGTTTAGGGTTAGGTTTAGGGTCAGGGTTAGGGTTAGGGTTAGGGTTATTTGGGCTAGGGTTAGGGTTAGGGTTAGGGTTAGGGTTAGGGTTAGGTTTAGGGTTAGGGTTAGGGTTAGGGTTAGGGTTATGGTTAGGGTTAGGGTTAGGGTTAGTTGGGTTAGGGTTATGCTTAGGGTTATTTTGGTAAAGGTTAGGCTTATGGTTAATGTTAGGGCTAGTTGGTTTAGGGTTAGGGTTAGGGTTATTTGGTTTAGGGTTAGGTTTAGGGTAAGGGTTAGGGTTAGGGTTATTTGGGCTAGGGTTAGGGTTAGGGTTATGGTTAGTTGGGTTTGGGTTATGGTTAGGGTTATTTTGGTAAAGGTTAGGCTTATGGTTAGTGTTAGGGCTAGTTGGTTTAGGGTTAGGGTTAGGGTTATTTGGTTTAGGGTTAGGTTTAGGGTAAGGGTTAGGGTTAGGGTTAGGGTTATTTGGTTTAGGGTTAGGGTTAGGGTTAGGGTTAGGGTTAGGGTTAGGGTTAGGGTTAGGGTTAGTTGGGTTTGGGTTATGGTTAGTGTTTTTTTGGTAAAGGTTAGGCTTATGGTTAGTGTTAGGGCTAGTTTGTTTAGGGTTAGAGTTAGTGTTATTTGGTTTAGGGTTAGGTTTAGGGTCAGGGTTAGGGTTAGGGTTAGGGTTATTTGGGCTAGGGTTAGGGTTAGGGTTAGGGTTAGGGTTAGTTGGGTTTGGGTTATGGTTAGGGTTATTTTGGTAAAGGTTAGGCTTATGGTTATTGTTAGTGCTAGTTGGTTTAGGGTTAGGGTTAGGGTTATTTGGTTTAGGGTTAGGTTTAGGGTCAGGTTTAGGGTTAGGGTTAGGGTTATTTGGGCTAGGGTTAGGGTTAGGGTTAGGGTTAGGGTTATGGTTAGTTGGGTTTGGGTTATGGTTAGGTTTATGTTGGTAAAGGTTAGGCTTATGGTTAGTGTTAGGGCTAGTTGGTTTAGGGTTAGGGTTAGGGTTATTTGGTTTAGGGTTAGGTTTAGGGTCAGGGTTAGGGTTAGGGTTAGGGTTATTTGGGCTAGGGTTAGGGTTAGGGTTAGGGTTAGGGTTAGGGTTAGGGTTAGGGTTAGGGTTAGTGTTAGGGTTATGGTTAGTTGGGTTAGGGTTATGGTTAGGGTTATTTTGGTAAAGGTTAGACTAAGGGATAGTGTTAGGGCTAGTTGGTTTAGGGTTAGGGTTAGGGTTATTTGGTTTAGGGTTAGGTTTAGGGTCAGGGTTAGGGTTAGGGTTAGGGTTATTTGGGCTAGGGTTAGGGTTAGGGTTAGGGTTAGGGTTAGGTTTAGGGTTAGTTGGGTTAGGGTTATGGTTAGGGTTATTTTGGTAAAGGTTAGGCTTATGGTTAGTGTTAGGGCTAGTTGGTTTAGGGTTAGGGTTAGGGTTATTTGGTTTAGGGTTAGGTTTAGGGTCAGGGTTAGGGTTAGGGTTAGGGTTATTTGGGCTAGGGTTAGGGTTAGGGTTAGGGTTAGGGTTCGGGTTATGGTTAGTTGGATTTGGGTTATGGTTAGGGTTATTTTGGTAAAGGTTAGGCTTATGGTTATTGTTAGGGCTAGTTGGTTTAGGGTTAGGGTTAGGGTTATTTGGTTTAGGGATAGGTTTAGGGTCAGGGTTAGGGTTAGGGTTAGGTTTATTTGGGCTAGGGTTAGGGTTAGGGTTAGGGTTAGGGTTAGGGTTAGGGTTAGTTGGGTTAGGGTTATGGTTAGGGTTATTTTGGTAAAGGTTAGGCTAAGGGATAGTGTTAGGGCTAGTTGGTTTAGGGTTAGGGTTAGGGTTATTTGGTTTAGGGTTAGTTTTAGGGTCAGGGATAGGGTTAGGGTTAGGGTTATTTGGGCTAGGGTTAGGGTTAGGGTTAGGGTTAGGGTTAGGTTTAGGGTTAGTTGGGTTAGGGTTATGGTTAGGGTTATTTTGGTAAAGGTTAGGCTTATGGTTAGTGTTAGGGTTAGTTGGTTTAGGGTTAGGGTTAGGGTTATTTTGGTTTAGGGTTAGGTTTAGGGTCATGGTTAGGGTTAGGGTTAGGGTTATTTGGGCTAGGGTTAGGGTTAGGGTTAGGGTTAGGGTTAGGGTTAGGGTTATGGTTAGGGTTAGGGTTATGGTTAGTTGGGTTAGGGTTATGGTTAGGGTTATTTTGGTAAAGGTTAGGCTTATGGTTAGTGTTAGGGCTAGTTGGTTTAGGGTTAGGGTTAGGGTTATTTGGTTTAGGGTTAGGTTTAGGGTAAGGGTTAGGGTTAGGGTTAGGGTTATTTGGGCTAGGGTTAGGGTTAGGGTTATGGTTAGTTGGGTTTGGGTTAGGGTTAGGGTTATTTTGGTAAAGGTTAGGCTTATGGTTAGTGTTAGGGCTAGTTGGTTTAGGGTTAGGGTTAGGGTTATTTGGTTTAGGGTTAGGTTTAGGGTCAGGGTTAGGGAGAGGGTTAGGGTTATTTGGGTTAGGGTTAGGGTTAGGGTTAGGGTTAGGGTTAGGGTTAGGGTTAGGGTTAGGGTTATTTGGTTTAGGGTTATGGTTAGGGATTTTTTGGTAAAGGTTAGGCTTATGGTTAGTGTTAGGGCTAGTTTGTTTAGGGTTAGAGTTAGTGTTATTTGGTTTAGGGTTAGGTTTAGGGTCAGGGTTAGGGTTAGGGTTAGGGTTATTTGGGCTAGGGTTAGGGTTAGTGTTAGGGTTAGGGTTAGTTGGGTTTGGGTTATGGTTAGGGTTATTTTGGTAAAGGTTAGGCTTATGGTTATTGTTAGGGCTAGTTGGTTTAGGGTTAGGGTTAGGGTTATTTGGTTTAGGGTTAGGTTTAGGGTCAGGTTTAGGGTTAGGGTTAGGGTTATTTGGGCTAGGGTTAGGGTTAGGGTTAGGGTTAGGGTTATGGTTAGTTGGGTTTGGGTTATGGTTAGGGTTATTTTGGTAAAGGTTAGGCTTATGGTTAGTGTTAGGGCTAGTTGGTTTAGGGTTAGGGTTAGGGTTATTTGGTTTAGGGTTAGGTTTAGGGTCAGGGTTAGGGTTAGGGTTAGGGTTATTTGGGCTAGGGTTAGGGTTAGGGTTAGGGTTAGGGTTAGGGTTAGGGTTAGGGTTAGGGTTAGTGTTAGGGTTATGGTTAGTTGGGTTAGGGTTATGGTTAGGGTTATTTTGGTAAAGGTTAGGCTAAGGGATAGTGTTAGGGCTAGTTGGTTTAGGGTTAGGGTTAGGGTTATTTGGTTTAGGGTTAGGTTTAGGGTCAGGGTTAGGGTTAGGGTTAGGGTTATTTGGGCTAGGGTTAGGGTTAGGGTTAGGTTTAGGGTTAGGTTTAGGGTTAGTTGGGTTAGGGTTATGGTTAGGGTTATTTTGGTAAAGGTTAGGCTTATGGTTAGTGTTAGGGCTAGTTGGTTTAGGGTTAGGGTTAGGGTTATTTGGTTTAGGGTTAGGTTTAGGGTCAGGGTTAGGGTTAGGGTTAGGGTTATTTGGGCTAGGGTTAGGGTTAGGGTTAGGGTTAGGGTTAGGGTTAGGGTTAGTTGGGTTAGGGTTATGGTTAGGGTTATTTTGGTAAAGGTTAGGCTAAGGGATAGTGTTAGGGCTAGTTGGTTTAGGGTTAGGGTTAGGGTTATTTGGTTTAGGGTTAGGTTTAGGGTAAGGGTTAGGGTTAGGGTTAGGGTTATTTGGGCTAGGGTTAGGGTTAGGGTTATGGTTAGTTGGGTTTGGGTTATGGTTAGGGTTATTTTGGTAAAGGTTAGGCTTATGGTTAGTGTTAGGGCTAGTTGGTTTAGGGTTAGGGTTAGGGTTATTTGCTTTAGGGTTAGGTTTAGGGTCAGGGTTAGGGTTAGGGTTAGGGTTATTTGGGCTAGGGTTAGGGTTAGGGTTAGGGTTAGGGTTAGGGTTATTTGGTCTAGGGTTAGGGTTAGGGTTAGGGTTAGGGTTAGGGTTATGGTTAGGGTAAGGGTTATGGTTAGTTGGGTTTGGGTTAGGGTTAGGGTTAGGGTTAAGGTTAGGGTTAGGGTTATGGTTAGGGTTATGGTTAGGGTTAGGGTTAGGGTTAGGGTTAGGGTTAGGGTTAGGGTTAGGGTTAGGGTTAGTTGGGTTAGGGTTATGGTTAGGGTTATTTTGGTAAAGGTTAGGCTAAGGGATAGTGTTAGGGCTAGTTGGTTTAGGGTTAGGGTTAGGGTTATTTGGTTTAGGGTTAGGTTTAGGGTCAGGGTTAGGGTTAGGGTTAGGGTTAGTGTTAGGGTTATGGTTAGTTGGTTTAGGGTTATGGTTAGGGTTATTTTGGTAAAGGTTAGGCTAAGGGATAGTGTTAGGGCTAGTTGGTTTAGGGTTAGGGTTAGGGTTATTTGGTTTAGGGTTAGGTTTAGGGTCAGGGTTAGGGTTAGGGTTATTTGGGCTAGGGTTAGGGTTAGGGTTAATGTTAGGGTTAGGTTTAGGGTTAGTTGGGTTAGGGTTATGGTTAGGGTTATTTTGGTAAAGGTTAGGCTTATGGTTAGTGTTAGGGCTAGTTGGTTTAGGGTTAGGGTTAGGGTTATTTGGTTTAGGGTTAGGTTTAGGGTCAGGGTTAGGGTTAGGGTTAGGGTTATTTGGGCTAGGGTTAGGGTTAGGGTTAGGGTTAGGGTTAGGGTTAGGGTTAGGGTTAGGGTTAGGGTTAGGGTTAGGGTTAGGGTTAGGGTTAGGGTTAGGGTTATGGTTAGTTGGGTTAGGGTTATGGTTAGGGTTATTTTGGTAAAGGTTAGGCTTATGGTTAGTGTTAGGGCTAGTTGGTTTATGGTTAGGGTTAGGGTTATTTGGTTTAGGGTTAGGTTTAGGGTTAGGGTTAGGGTTAGGGTTAGGGTTATTTGGGCTAGGGTTAGGGTTAGGGTTATGGTTAGTTGGGTTTGGGTTATGGTTAGGGTTATTTTGGTAAAGGTTAGGCTTATGGTTAGTGTTAGGGCTAGTTGGTTTAGGGTTAGGGTTAGGGTTATTTGGTTTAGGGTTAGGTTTAGGGTCAGGGTTAGGGATAGGGTTAGGGTTTATAGGGTTAGGGTTATTTGGGATATTTGGGTTATTTAGGGATAGGGTTATTCGGGCTAGGGTTAGGGTTAGGGTTAGGGTTAGGGTTAGGGTTAGGGTTAGGGTTAGGGTTATGGTTAGTTGGGTTTGGGTTATGGTTAGGGTTATTTTGGTAAAGGTTAGGCTTATGGTTAGTGTTAGGGCTAGTTGGTTTAGGGTTAGAGTTAGGGTTATTTGGTTTAGGGTTAGGTTTAGGGTCAGGGTTAGGGTTAGGGTTAGGGTTATTTGGGCTAGGGTTAGGGTTAGGGTTAGGGTTATTTGGGCTAGGGTTAGGGTTAGGGTTATGGTTAGTTGGGTTTGGGTTTTGGTTAGGGCTATTTTGGTAAAGGTTAGGCTTATGGTTAGTGTTAGGGCTAGTTGGTTTAGGGTTAGGGTTAGGGTTATTTGGTTTAGGGTTAGGTTTAGGGTCAGGGTTAGGGTTAGGGTTAGGGTTATTTGGGCTAGGGTTAGGGTTAGGGTTAGGGTTAGGGTTAGGGTTAGGGTTAGGGTTAGGGTTAGGGTTAGGGTTAGTTGGGTTAGGGTTATGGTTAGGGTTATTTTGGTAAAGGTTAGGCTTATGGTTAGTGTTAGGACTAGTTGGTTTAGGGTTAGGGTTAGGGTTATTTGGTTTAGGGTTAGGTTTAGGGTCAGGGTTAGGGATAGGGTTAGGGTTATTTGGGCTAGGGTTAGGGTTAGGGTTAGGGTTAGGGTTAGGGTTATGGTTAGTTGGATTTGCGTTATGGTTAGGGTTATTTTGGTAAAGGTTAGGCTTATGGTTAGTGTTAGGGCTAGTTCGTTTAGGGTTAGGGTTAGGGTTATTTGGTTTAGGGTTAGGTTTAGGGTCAGGGTTAGGGTTAGGGTTAGGGTTATTTGGGCTAGGGTTAGGGTTAGGGTTAGGGTTAGGGTTAGGGTTAGGGTTAGGGTTAGGGTTAGGGTTAGTGTTAGGGTTATGGTTAGTTGGGTTAGGGTTATGGTTAGGGTTATTTTGGTAAAGGTTAGGCTTATTGTTAGTGTTAGGGCTAGTTGGTTTATGGTTAGGGTTAGTGTTATTTGGTTTAGGGTTAGGTTTAGGGTCAGGGTTAGGGTTAGGGTTAGGGTTATTTGGGCTAGGGTTAGGGTTAGGGTTAGGGTTAGGGTTAGGTTTAGGGTTAGTTGGGTTAGGGTTATGGTTAGGGTTATTTTGGTAAAGGTTAGGCTTATGGTTAGTGTTAGGGCTAGTTGGTTTAGGGTTAGGGTTAGGGTTATTTGGTTTAGGGTTAGGTTTAGGGTCAGGGTTAGGGTTAGGGTTAGGGTTATTTGGGCTAGGGTTAGGGTTAGGGTTAGGGTTAGGGTTAGGGTTAGGGTTAGGGTTATGGTTAGGGTTAGGGTTAGGGTTAGTTGGGTTAGGGTTATGGTTAGGGTTATTTTGGTAAAGGTTAGGCTTATGGTTATTGTTAGGGCTAGTTGGTTTAGGGTTAGGGTTAGGGTTATTTGGTTTAGGGTTAGGTTTAGGGTAAGGGTTAGGGTTAGGGTTATTTGGGCTAGGGTTAGGGTTAGGGTTATGGTTAGTTGGGTTTGGGTTATGGTTAGGGTTATTTTGGTAAAGGTTAGGCTTATGGTTAGTGTTAGGGCTAGTTGGTTTAGGGTTAGGGTTAGGGTTATTTGGTTTAGGGTTAGGTTTAGGGTAAGGGTTAGGGTTAGGGTTAGGGTTATTTGGGCTAGGGTTAGGGTTAGGGTTAGGGTTAGGGTTAGGGTTAGGGTTAGTGTTAGGGTTAGTTGGGTTTGGGTTATGGTTAGTGTTTTTTTGGTAAAGGTTAGGCTTATGGTTAGTGTTAGGGCTAGTTTGTTTAGGGTTAGAGTTAGTGTTATTTGGTTTAGGGTTAGGTTTAGGGTCAGGGTTAGGGTTAGGGTTAGGGTTATTTGGGCTAGGGTTAGGGTTAGGGTTAGGGTTAGGGTTAGTTGGGTTTGGGTTATGGTTAGGGTTATTTTGGTAAAGGTTAGGCTTATGGTTATTGTTAGGGCTAGTTGGTTTAGGGTTAGGGTTAGGGTTATTTGGTTTAGGGTTAGGTTTAGGGTCAGGTTTAGGGTTAGGGTTAGGGTTATTTGGGCTAGGGTTAGGGTTAGGGTTAGGGTTAGGGTTATGTTTAGTTGGGTTTGGGTTATGGTTAGGGTTATTTTGGTAAAGGTTAGGCTTATGGTTAGTGTTAGGGCTAGTTGGTTTAGGGTTAGGGTTAGGGTTATTTGGTTTAGGGTTAGGTTTAGGGTCAGGGTTAGGGTTAGGGTTAGGGTTATTTGGGCTAGGGTTAGGGTTAGGGTTAGGGTTAGGGTTAGGGTTAGGGTTAGGGTTAGGGTTAGTGTTAGGGTTAGGGTTAGTTGGGTTAGGGTTATGGTTAGGGTTATTTTGGTAAAGGTTAGACTAAGGGATAGTGTTAGGGCTAGTTGGTTTAGGGTTAGGGTTAGGGTTATTTGGTTTAGGGTTAGGTTTAGGGTCAGGGTTAGGGTTAGGGTTAGGGTTATTTGGGCTAGGGTTAGGGTTAGGGTTAGGGTTAGGGTTAGGTTTAGGGTTAGTTGGGTTAGGGTTATGGTTAGGGTTATTTTGGTAAAGGTTAGGCTTATGGTTAGTGTTAGGGCTAGTTGGTTTAGGGTTAGGGTTAGGGTTATTTGGTTTAGGGTTAGGTTTAGGGTCAGGGTTAGGGTTAGGGTTAGGGTTATTTGGGCTAGGGTTAGGGTTAGGGTTAGGGTTAGGGTTCGGGTTATGGTTAGTTGGATTTGGGTTATGGTTAGGGTTATTTTGGTAAAGGTTAGGCTTATGGTTAGTGTTAGGGCTAGTTGGTTTAGGGTTAGGGTTAGGGTTATTTGGTTTAGGGTTAGGTTTAGGGTCAGGGTTAGGGTTAGGGTTAGGTTTATTTGGGCTAGGGTTAGGGTTAGGGTTAGGGTTAGGGTTAGGGTTAGGGTTATTTTGGTAAAGGTTAGGCTAAGGGATAGTGTTAGGGCTAGTTGGTTTAGGGTTAGGGTTAGGGTTATTTGGTTTAGGGTTAGTTTTAGGGTCAGGGTTAGGGTTAGGGTTAGGGTTATTTGGGCTAGGGTTAGGGTTAGGGTTAGGGTTAGGGTTAGGTTTAGGGTTAGTTGGGTTAGGGTTATGGTTAGGGTTATTTTGGTAAAGGTTAGGCTTATGGTTAGTGTTAGGGTTAGTTGGTTTAGGGTTAGGGTTAGGGTTATTTGGTTTAGGGTTAGGTTTAGGGTCATGGTTAGGGTTAGGGTTAGGGTTAGGGTTAGGGTTAGGGTTAGGGTTAGGGTTAGGGTTAGGGTTAGGGTTAGGGTTAGTTGGGTTAGGGTTATGGTTAGGGTTATTTTGGTAAAGGTTAGGCTAAGGGATAGTGTTAGGGCTAGTTGGTTTAGGGTTAGGGTTAGG
>NW_028276200.1:0-38489 GCF_052056855.1 Sturnus vulgaris | reverse complement strand
TGCTATGGTCTATTTATCTAATGCCATGTTTTTTCATTCAGGTGTTGATAAGGGAGTTCTTGAATGGCGTTTTGTGTTGTTTTTGTTTTTGGTGGGGCGTTGTTTTTAAAGGATACCTTGATAAGGTTTGCCGATGGCGTTCTAGCCTGTAGCATAAGGCATAGGGTAGTTTTTGAATTATTTTGTGGTGGCTTTGATTCTTGCCAGTATGTAGTGTTTGTTTGAGGTAATGCTGTGTAGCTAATTTCTGTTTTCTTATTAATATTAGAATTGGAGTGTTGTAGTATATGGGCTGTTATTATATCCTAGGGGTTCTATTTATTTGGTTGATTGTTTTCTAGTTATGGATAATTTTTCTCAAAAAACCATTTTCAGGATTTCAGGCGTGACACAAAAGAACGCTCAGATTGCTGGAAGGGAAACGTGTGCCCAGATTGTCTCGAAGCAGTGCTGCTGTCGGTTCTCGTTCAGTTGTGTCTTCTGAAAATGAGACTGTTGTATTCATTGCGCTGTGCTAAACACTTGTCATTCTCCCAATGCCAGGAAACAGATGAAGCTTGAAGAAAGAGGAAGGAATTTGAAGCGTACAAACAAGCTGAGAAGAGGTTCAGAGATCAGGGTGCTCACTGGCAGCAGGGGCTGGGGTTAGGGCTGAGCAGGAGCAAAGCCGGAGCACATCAACCTCACCTCGTGTTTTCTCGGGGGCTTTATGGCCCTGGCAAGAGAGAGATGTTCACTGATGAGTCCCAGGCCGAGCCGTGAGCACAGCATGTTGTGTTGGAGCTGGGGGTTTTTTTTGAGACGTTCAGCAGCCACACTCTCTAGTCAAGAGTCCTGAGGTTTGTTGCTGCTCCACTTTCATCCTCATATCCAGCTTCCAGCCCTTTTCTTCTCTCTGTCCAGTGTGTCTTTTGTGTTCCTTTCTTGTTCCTGTGTGCTCCCCATCCCATTCCCGTTCCCTACGGAGGGGGAGGGTGTGGAGACTGGGGGCTCCGACGTGGTTTGGGGCACCCCAAGGTCCCTGGGAAAGGGAGCCGGGCTGCGCTGGAGGAGCAGGTGAGTCGGGCATGGGGGGGGGGGGGGGGGGGGGTCATGGTGGGTGCCAGAACATTGAGAGGAGGGGGTGGGTGTAGAATGCATGAAAAACAGAATCATAAAAAATACCTAAATATAGTCTAAAAGGAATGTTTAAATGCTTTTTATTTGGGTAGAGGCACGGTTTTTATAGCTAATATAAAAATAAAATATAAAGAATAGAAATAGATTGGTATACATGTAAAATATAATGAAATATAAGTAGCAAATATCTATGAAAAATCTAGTGTATAACAGAAATAATGCAAATATAAGAATATGTATAAATATAAAATAGAGCTATGAGAATGGTAATAAGAATGGGGTAAAACATCAGTGAGAAATGGAAAAAAACCACATGAAAAATGGTGGGAAAAATCAGTGAGAAATGGAGAAAAATCAGTGAAAAACGGGGGGGGGAATCTTGAAAAATGGGGAAAAAAATCCGTGAGAAATGGGGGAAAAAAAATCCATGAAAAATGGGGGAATAAATCAGTGAGAAACGGGGAAAAGTGGGGGAAAAAATAATTGAGAAATGGGGGAAAAAATCAGTGAGAAATGGGGGAAAAAATCCGTGACGAATGGCGGGGAAAAGTCATTAAGAAATGGGGGAAAAATCAGTGAGAAACAGGGAAAAAAATCAATGAGAAATGGGGGAAAATTTGGGACAAAATCAGCGAGAAATGGGGGAAAAAGCAGTGGTAAATGGGGGAAAAGTCGATGAAAAATGGGGGAATATTCAGTGAGAAATGGGGGGGCGGGGGGGGGAAATCAGTGAGAAATGGGGAAAAAATCCATGGAAAACAGGCAAACAATCCATGGGCAATGGCGGGAACAGAGCGAGCTGTTGTCGCTCGTGCTGTGGTGGCCGATGCTGTGGGGAAAAAATAAGTGAAAAATGGGGGCAATAATCAGTGATAAATGGGGAGAAAATCAGTGATTAATGGGCGGAAAAATGCATGAAAAATGGAAGGAAAAATTCAGAGAGAAATGGGGGCAAATATCAGTGATAAATGGGGAAAAAAATCAGTGATTAATGGGGGGAAAAATGCATGGAAAATGGGGGGAAAATTCAGAGAGAAATGGGGGCAAAAATCAGTGAGCAATGGGGGGGAAAATCGGGAAATATCCATGGAAAAATGGGGGGAAAAAATCAGTAAGAAATGGGGGAAAAAATCAGTGAGAAATGGGGGAAACATCATGGTGAAATGGGGAAAAAAATCTTTGATAATATGGGAAACAAATCATTGAGAAATGGGGGAAAAAAATCAGTGAGAAATGGGGAAAATATGGGAAAAAATCCACGAAAATTGCGGGAAAAAAATGCATGAAAAATTGGGGAAAAATCAGTAAGAAATGGGGGAAAAAATCCATGAAAAATGGCGGGAAAAATCAGATCGGCGATCGATAGCTAATGCGTGCCTATGGATTAGATCGGCGATCGATTGATCACGACTACCGATCGATTATATCGGCGCTCGATTGCTAATGCCTGCCGATCGATTAGATCGGCGATCGATTGATCGCGCCTGCCGATCGATTAGATCGGCGATCGATTGATCGCGCCTGCCGATCGATTAGATCGGCGCTCGATTGCTAATGCCTGCCGATCGATTAGATCGGCGATCGATTGATCGCGCCTGCCGATCGATTAGATCGGCGATCGATTGGTAATGCCTGCCGATCGATTAGATCGGCGCTCGATTGCTAATGCCTGCCGATCGATTAGATCGGCGATCGATTGATCGCGCCTGCCGATCGATTAGATCGGCGATCGATTGATCGCGCCTGCCGATCGATTAGATCGGCGATCGATTGGTAATGCCTGCCGATCGATTAGATCGGCGCTCGATTGCTAATGCCTGCCGATCGATTAGATCGGCGATCGATTGATCGCGCCTGCCGATCGATTAGATCGGCGATCGATTGATCGCGCCCGCCGATCGATTAGATCGGCGATCGATTGCTAATGCCTGCCGATCGATTAGATCGGCGATCGATTGATCGCGCCTGCCGATCGATTAGATCGGCGATCGATTGCTAATGCCTGCCGATCGATTAGATCGGCGATCGATTGATCGAGCCTGCCGATCGATTAGATCGGCGCTCGATTGATGGCGCCTGCCGATCGATTAGATCGGCGATCGATTGCTAATGCCTGCCGATCGATTAGATCGGCGCTCGATTGCTAATGCCTGCCGATCGATTAGATCGGCGATCGATTGATCGCGCCTGCCGATCGATTAGATCGGCGATCGATTGATCGCGCCTGCCGATCGATTAGATCGGCGCTCGATTGCTAATGCCTGCCGATCGATTAGATCGGCGATCGATTGATCGCGCCTGCCGATCGATTAGATCGGCGATCGATTGCTAATGCCTGCCGATCGATTAGATCGGCGCTCGATTGCTAATGCCTGCCGATCGATTAGATCGGCGATCGATTGATCGCGCCTGCCGATCGATTAGATCGGCGATCGCTTTCCAATGCCTGCCGATCGATTTCTAATGCACACTATTTGCACACTCCTTGCACACCCTTTGCACTCGTACAGAGGCAGGAGGTTTCTCAGTTCTGGTCGGGGTTTTTTGGGGCGTTCATTCCGGGGGATTTCCTCAAGGATTGGGACACTCCTTGATTCCATCCCTTGCCTGTCTCCCAAGCGCCACCCTGTGGGCAGAGCGCGGTACTGCGCGCCTGCCTCTCCCAAGATGGCGGCTCGGGTGTCGCTCCCCGACCTTCTAACTCTGGCTGCAAAAGGAGGGGGGCACAGCAAGGAGCCCGCTCGCTCTAGTGGGATGCCTGCGCACGACGCCGACACCGATCCCACGGGTGCGATTTTCGGCGGCGTTTCCAATCGTGCGGACATCTCCTTCAGCCCGCTTCGGCCCGGGGAAGAGGGGCGGGGCCGCCAGCGATGGTCCCGGCGCAGCCCGGGCAGGCTCGGGGCGGAGCCGGGGCTTGGCGAGGCGGGGCACGGAGGTCCCGGGGACGGGACCGGGCGGGGCCGGGGCGGTGCTTTAGGGGCGGTCCCCAGTGGTCCCGGGCGGCACCGGGGGCGGGGCCGGGTGATCCCGGAGCGGTACCGAGCTGTGCTGGGGACGGTGCTGCAGGGGCGGTGCCGGGCCCGCCTCAGGGTGATTGAATGCCCAGAAATCGCCTCCTCTGCCCCGTGCTCACAGTGAGCTGCGGGCTGCAGCGTGCTGTCGGAGCTCCGCACACAGCACGGATTTGGGCTTCCCCTCCTCTCAAACCCTCTCCCCCTTCTTCCTCCTCCTCCTCTTCCTCTTTGTCCTCTGTCACTGCTGAGGCTCTGGAAAGAACTGAAATTCTGCAGGGAGAGATGTCCTCTCGTGGCCCCAGGGACTGCCTCGGCACGGGCCACGAGCGCCTCCGGCCCCTGCCTTCTCCTGCTTGAAAAGATCACCTGGAGCCCGAGCTCGGGGGGGTGAAATCAGCTGAAATCCAGGTAACTCTGTCAAGTGCCCCCCAGGGACATCGGCGGGGCTGGGGGATGAGGGTTTGAAACAGCAAATTCTTTGGAATATACACCTGTCCCTGTGCCGATGCTGCTGAGCTTCCTGCCACAGTATATCCCCACTCCATGAGGCGCTGTGAGGTTATGGCAGTGGGAATTGAGCAGGGAATTCGGGGCTATGGGCATAATTCACGGGAGCTAGCAAAGCTGACAGCGAACCCCAAATCGGGGCACAGCACAGAGAACAATCTGTGTGCTGCCCTGTCAGCTCAAGCTCCTGGGCTGGGAAGTATTGGGAGTTAAATGTATGGAATTACACAAATCACAGCAACTGGCATCACCCAGAGGGACAATCCAAGGCCCAAACAATTCCTCCACAGTCCACTCTGGGAAAAACACCCTGTGCCTGCCAGGAGCTCTGACCCTGCTTTTCCTACCAGCTCCTGAGCAGTGTCAGGGCCACCACGACGCCTTTAAAATCCAGATAAACCCCAAATCCTACACAGTGAATAATCCAAAGAAAGTACTGAATTGTTGTCATTAAAAGCTCAAAACTCATTAAGAATTCTATGACAACAGTGTAATGGACTCCCAGGAACCTCATGAATGCTCTCGGTTTCATTTTTGTGTATTTTTACTCCCTCATTTGGCAGCTTGTAAAACTTATCCTGGAATTCAGAGGTCAAGCAGGATCGACTTTGGATTGACCTTCACCTCTGTTCCCACTTTGTGCAAACACAACTCGTGCCCAGGTGGGTGAACTCATCACCTCAGCTTTTCACTCCAGAGTATCCCCTCCTTATTTCCCTGTAGATGAACTCAGATCCACTCCTCACCTCCACTGGTCATCCAAGCGTCCATTCTGTTCCCCACAGGCCCTGGTGGCCCCAGGGAGCTCCCTTGGCCTTTCTCCTGCCCCTCTGCAGCCCGAGGTCGCTACACAAACAGTTCTTGTGTCCCCTCTAAATGACCCCGGGTTTTCTGCTCAATGAATGGCATGACCCGTGCCCACTGCTCATGATTCACCCAACCAAAATCAAGAGCAAATGTTGCTTGGGCTTTAAGAACTTGAAATAACTCTGAAGCAAAAGAAATCACCTTTTTCTCCTGGTTTTTATTTTTATTTTTTCATTTAAGATGCTGGACTTGCCTCTGTGGATGTGTGCTGAGCTCTCACTGCAGGGGACTGTCAGGCCTGAATGGCTGTGAGTTCGTGTTCTTCTCAGTAGGGAATCAGAAATTATTCTTAGACCATAGAATTGTTTTCTGAAACCTTTCCCCTTTCCTCTTTGTGCCTTTGAATTTTTCAGCTGTTCCCTGTTGTCACTTCCCCTGCCTGACTTCTGTGCAGCTCCTAGCTGGGAAAAACTGGGAAAACTTAGGGGGTACAGAGGTGGAATTTTTGGCTGGATTTTTCTAACATTTCTAATTTTGCTGAACTTATTTCCCCAGTGAGAAGAGCACGAACTCACAGCCATGCAGGCCTGACAGTCACTGCGGGAAATCTGACACAGTATTAATAAGTAACCTTTCCTGAGAGCAGTCACCACCCCAGTCCTCCAGCCTTGTCAAATGTTTGCAATGAATGGACCCAAGTTCTAATCCTTAATCTAAATTTATGTCAGCTTTTGTTAGAAAGATACCGGACAGTAAATCATACAAGAGAATTTAAAAATTGCACAAAGAATAACAGGCCCAGACCAAACCCAACCGCCCCCATCAGTGCTCCACCCCAATTTTGGGAGAAACAGTGATACAGTTTATAAATACTCTCCTTCCACACTATTCAGTCCTTCACCGCACATCCCCAGAGAGGAGTCCCTCAGACCTTGCTCCCCTGAACACCAGGAGAGCTGGAGTTTCACCCAGATCCCACATTCCCATGGCAGTTAATCCCAGCAGGGAGGCAAAGAGGAACCCTGCATCCTCTGACATAGCCCACAGCACGGGCAGCACCAGGAGCCCTCCAGGCTCAGACCTCTGGTGCTGAAGCCTCTGGGCTTTGGCTGATCAAACACCACAGCTCTTGGCAAAGATGCCAGGAGAGTCGTGATTCTTCCTGTCCTGAAAGAGAGGAGGAAAAGAAAATTAAGTCGACTGCAGAAGGATTCCAGCTCTCAACTTCTGCTCTGATTCCTCACTCTGGGGTTTTATCCATGACAAGTGACACCAATTCAGAGTGCCCTTTTCCAGCATTTTTATTCCTAACTATTTCAGACATTAAAAGGATGCTCATTTCTCTTATTGTATTCTTTGCTTAATTTTATTAGAGGCATTTTCATCCCAGACCCCACTTGTCAGTTCTTCAATCCTTTAGCACTGGACTTGGCACAAAGGGATACCCGTGGTGCTGCATCACAAGAAATCCCAAAGAGAAACCCCTTCCAAACCTGACGGAGAAAGCTTTCAAGGCACTCCAGAACACAGACAGCTTTTCCTGCCTTGTCAGGCCACACCAATTCTGTCCCATCCACCTGAACTGTGCAGGTGAGGAAAAGGCTTTCCTTGCTCCTCGGGAATCACTGTCTGAGACCACAGATGTCCATCCTGGGCAGCACCTGGAAACAACGTGGGAAAGGCAAAATGAGAGTGTTTTCTATCAGAAAATTACTACTACTAATAAAAATAACAATCAGAACTTCTGGACAAATTTAGTAACATCACTTTGATATGAGAAATACAGGCCATGCCCATCCTTGTAGCCCAGGTGAAAACAGGAAGGAGAACTAGAGGAAAAGCAGAGTCCCTTATTTGATCTCTGGACACAAACTGAGGCCTTTTCCCTGTGAAACCAAACTCACCCTTCCAGGGTTCCTGAGATCAGCTACGAGGAGGCTTTTGGCACTCCAAGAGCAGCTGGGTCACAGCTGGATGCGGCTTGGGTCTGGGAGACACCGTGCTCCTTCTGGAATTATAGCACGCAAATGCCTGCTCCTGGCCCCAGGCCCGGAGATAAAATCTGTGGGGTTTTTCCCTGTGCAACATTGTTCACCCCTCCCAGGTTCCTGAGATCTGCACAGAGGAGGCTTTGGGCACCCCAAAGGCAGCCAGGGTTACAGGTGGGGGCAGCTTGGGGCTGGGAGAAATCCTCATCCATTTGGAATTTTATCAGGCAGAAACCTGGCTGGGTGCACAGGTCTCTGGACACGACCAGTGGCCCTTTCCCCTGTGAAACAAAACTCACCCTGCCAGGCTCCTGAGACCACTTAGGAGGAGGGGTTTGACTCTCCAAGAGCAGTCGCAACGAGAGATGCTCACACAGAAGGCCATGCAGAAGAGGAAACGAGCGCACCCGCAGCCCCCCAAGGCGCGCCCCAACGCCCCAGACCCGGCACCGCCAGCTCGGGCAGTCCCATAAAGCATCCCCCGCCTCCGCAGCGGCGGGACAGGCGGGGCCCGGGGTCCCGAGGAAACCGAGCGTGCCCGGAGGCGCGGCAGGACGGCAGCGCAGCGCCGCCTGGCGGCGGAGCAGGAGAGCAGCGCCGGGCCCCATGGCAGTATCGGTACCCGTGCGCCCCCTGCTGTCCGCGGCGATGCAGCGCCCGATGCCGAGTTCCACGCCCGTGCCGCCGAGGGAGAGGGGCACCGCTGGCTGGGGCCTCCCCGCCGACACGGACAGAAGCCGAAGCAGAAGCCCCGGTGCCATTGGCGGCCCCTACCCAGCGGGCCGGGCTCCGCACGGGCCCGCGGCCCCGCGCGGTATCGGGTCGTCCCGCTCCCGTCTTCGTCGCACCCGGGCCCTGCTCCTGGCATGAAGCGCGTCACCGCCCCGCGCCGTCCCGCCCCCCGCGCGTCATCGCGTGCGTTCGGCGGCCCGCCCCGGGGGCGGTGCCGGGGGCGCTACCCGGGGCGGTGCCGGGGCAGTGCCGGGGGCGGCACCGGGGGCGGTGCCGGGGGCGTTCCCGGTCGCCGTGCCGGGGTAGCCCGGGGAGCGGTTCCGGGAGCGGTTCGGGGGGCGGTGCCGATTGCAGTCCCGGTCACTGTCCCCAGTCCCCGTCCCCAGTCCTGGTCCCGGTCCCAGTCCCCGGTTCCGGTCCCCGATCCTGGTCCCAGTCCCAGTTCCCCGTCCCGGAACCCGATCACGGTCCTGGTCCCAGTCCCCAATCCCGGTCCCGGTCCCTGTCTCCAGTCCCCGTCCCCGATCCCGGTTCCGGTCCCTGTCCCAGGTCCCCGTCCGCGATCCCGGTCCCTGTCCCATTTCCCCGTCCCGGTCCCCGATCCCAGTCCCGGTCCACGTCCCCGATCCCGATTTTTCCCCCCCTTTCACACTGATTTTTCCCCCGATTTATCAATGATTTTTTTCCCCATTTTTTTCCCATTTCTCACTGATATTTCCCCCCATTTTTCAGGGATTTTTTTCCCCCATTTCTCACTGATTTTTTTTTCCCATTCTTCATGGAGTTTTCCCCCGTTTTTCACTGATTTTTCCCCATTTCTCACTGACTTTTCCCCCATTTTTCATGGATTTTTTCCAGATTTATCCCCATTTCCCACTGATTTTTCCCCATTTTTCATGGATTTTTCCCCCCCCCGTTTCTTACTTATGTTTTTCCCCGATTTCTCATTGATTCCCCCCCCCCCCCCCCCCCCCCCCATTTCGCACTGATTTTTTACCCATTTTTCCCCATTTCTCACTGATTTCTTTCGCCATTTTTCATGGAATTTCCCCACCCATTTCTCACTGATTTTTCCCCCATTTCTCACGGATTTTTTCCCCACTTTCCCCCATTTCTCACTGATTTTTTCCCCCATTCTTCAGGGATTTTTTTCCCCATTTCTCACTGATTTTTTCCCCATTTCTCAATTAACTTTTCCCCACTTTTCCCCGTTGCTCACTGATTTGTTCTCCCATTTTTCATGGATTTTTTTCCCCATTTCTCACTGATTTTTCCCCCCCATTCTTCATGATTTACAGGATACTCTATCGTGAATGGAAAGCAATTAAAGGAAGGGGGGAGGTTACCAGCCACCTGGTCAGCTCAGACAGCAGAGCTGCACACGCTTGTGAGAGCCTGTGAATTATAGCAGGACAAGACATTAAATATATTTACTGATTCTAAATATGCATATGCGGTAATACATGCATTTGGAAAACTATGGGGAAAAAAAGAGGTTTATTAAGCTGCAGAAGAAAGAAGAAAATAATTGGTTTACAAGGGATGGCAAGCAGTGGATACCAAAAGCTCTAGCCTTACAATTGTTAAAACAACTTCATTAAAGGAGTCGTTCTGTGCCTTCTTTGGGGTGAGGAAAAAAGGCTGAGGGGGGCTCCGACGTGGTTTGGGGCACCCCAAGGTCCCTGGGAGAGGGAGCCGGGCTGCGCTGGAGGAGCAGGTGAGTCGGGCATGGCGGGGGGTCATGGTGGGTGCCAGAACATTGAGAGGGAGGGGTGGGTGTAGAATGCATGAAAAACAGAACCTTAAAAAATAGCTAAATATAGTCTAAAAGGAATGTTTTATTGGCTTGTGTTTGGATAGAGGTAGGGTTTTTTTATAGATACTGTAAATAGAAAAGATAAAGAATAAAAATATAGAAGCAAATATAAGAAACCAATATATAAATATATTACATTACATTATATTATGTTATGAAAATAGAAATATATAAATATTCAGACTTTAAAAGGAATGTTTTATTGGTTTTTATTTGGTTAGAGGAGGGTTTTTTGAAAATAATATAGGCAAAAATATACAAATATGCAAAAATAGATACTGACATAAAATTATTATAACTATATATGCATATATATATGTAAGTATAAATATATAGAAAAAATATAAATATAAAATACATGTATGTAGTATGTAATAGAAATAATTTATCGATTTTAATATGTTCTATTAAATAGTATGTTATAATAGAATGTAAATAGCATCTAGTATATTAATATACTAGTAAAAACTACATGAAATAGTATATAAATATAGAATACACAATATAGACATATAAATCTACAGATATAAATATGAAAACTAAATAGAAAAATATATTCAAATAGAATTTAAAATAATCGAGTTTTTTGTTTCTATTTGGTTAGAGGCAGAGCTTTTAAAGAAATAATATTAAAAACTATGAACCTCCAAATATAGATGGATATAGATAAAATAGAAATAACATTAGTAATATAAATCTATGTATATAATGAATAATAAAATAATATTGTATATATGATAAATAGAATAGCAATTAAATTGAATATATGAAATATGTCTAGATTATGACTAGAAATTAAATATTAAAAAATAGATGATTTATATATATAAAAGGTTTTTTTTTCATTTGGTCAGAGGCAGGGCATTTTTAGTTTGGGTCGGGGTTTTTTTGGGGCGTTCATTGAGAGGATTTTATGACGGGTGGGGACTCTGGTGCTTGGAACTCTCTCCCTTCTCTGTCTGTCCCTGACAGGGCGGCAGTGCCGGGCTGAGTTGGGCGGCAGTGCTGCCGCCGTGTGGACACAGGCGGGTACTGCACCGTGCCCCTCTCAGGATGGCGGAAGGGCCCGCGGGCCGGGACCCAGCCGTGCGGCAGCGCTCAAGATGGCGGCCTCTCTAGGACCCCGGCGGATAGGCGTTTACATAAAACGCCTGTCCGCGCTCGCCGGCGCCCTCACGCCCGCGGCACCGGGGACCGCGCGGCCGTTGTCGGCACGCTCTGACACGTCCGGGAAAATTGTCGGCGAGCGGATCGGCGTCGGCGATGTAATCAGGCATCTTATGCCTACACACCGGGGTCCTGATTTTTTCCCGCCCTTTCTGCCGCCATTTTTGGCAGGTCAGCCGGGGTGCCGCCCGAGGCGCCATTTTGAGAGTGCGGACACACTCAAGATGGCGGCCTCTCTAGGACCCCGGCGGATAGGCGTTTACATAAAACGCCTGTCCGCGCCCGCCGGCGCCCTCACGCCCGCGGCACCGCGGACCGCGCGGCCGTTGTCGGCACGCTCTGAAACATCCGGGAAAATTGTCGGCGAGCGGATCGGCGTCGGCGATGTAATCAGGCATCTTATGCCTACACACCGGGGTCCTGATTTTTTCCCGCCCTTTCTGCCGCCATTTTTGGCAGGTCAGCCGGGGTGCCGCCCGAGGCGCCATTTTGAGAGTGCGGACACACTCAAGATGGCGGCCTCTCTAGGACCCCGGCGGATAGGCGTTTACATAAAACGCCTGTCCGCGCCCGCCGGCGCCCTCACGCCCGCGGCACCGCGGACCGCGCGGCCGTTGTCGGCACGCTCTGAAACATCCGGGAAAATTGTCGGCGAGCGGATCGGCGTCGGCGATGTAATCAGGCATCTTATGCCTACACACCGGGGTCCTGATTTTTTCCCGCCCTTTCTGCCGCCATTTTTGGCAGGTCAGGCGGGGTGCCGCCCGAGGCGCCATTTTGAGAGTGCGGACACACTCAAGATGGCGGCCTCTCTAGGACCCCGGCGGATAGGCGTTTACATAAAACGCCTGCCCGCGCCCGCCGGCGCCCTCACGCCCGCGGCACCGCGGACCGCGCGGCCGTTGTCGGCACGCTCTGAAACATCCGGGAAAATTGTCGGCGAGCGGATCGGCGTCGGCGATGTAATCAGGCATCTTATGCCTACACACTGGGGTCCTGATTTTTTCCCGCCCTTTCTGCCGCCATTTTTGGCAGGTCAGCCGGGGTGCCGCCCGAGGCGCCATTTTGAGAGTCCCGACACGCTCAAGATGGCGGCCTCTCTAGGACCCCGGCGGATAGGCGTTTACATAAAACGCCTGCCCGCGTTCGCCGGCATAAAAATAAATATGCATAAATATAAACATAGACATAAACATGCACAAACGTTAACCTGCATAGATATAAACATAAACATAAACATAAACATAAACATAAACATAAACATAAACATAAACATAAACATAAACATAAACATGCAAAACAATAATAATAAATATAAATATAAATAGAAATAGAAATACAAACATTAATAAAATCAGTGAGAAAGGGGGTAAAATCAGTGAGAAATGGGGGGGAAAAACCATGAAAAATGATGGAAAAATCAGAGAGAAATGGGGGAAAAATCGGTGAGGAATGGGGAAAAAGATCAACGAAAAATTGGGAAAAATCAGTCAGAAGTGGGGGATAAAAATCAGTGAGAAATGGGGGGAAAAGTCGGTGAGAAATGGGGAAAAAATCAGTGATTAATGGGCGGGAAAATGCATGAAAAATGGGGGGAATAATTCAGAGAGAAATGGGGGCAAATATCAGTGAGAAATGGGGGGGAAAATCAGGAAATATCCATGAAAATTGGGGGAAACATCCATGAAAAATGGCGGAAAAAATCAATGAAAAATGGCGGAAAAAATCAGTGAGAAATGGGGAAAAATGGGGAAAAAGGAGTGATAAATGGGGGAAAAAATCAGTGAGAAATGGGGAAAAATGGGGAAAAAATCCACGAAAAATGGGGGGAAAAATCCATGAAAAATCAACGGAAAAATCAGTGAGAAATGGGGAAAACATCATGGTGAAATGGGGCAAAAATCAGAGAGAAATGGGGAAAAATCATTGAAAAATGGGGGATAAAAATCAGTGAGAAATGGGGGGAAAATGGGGAAAAACATCAGTGAGAAATGGGGAAAAAAATCTTTGGTAAATTGGGGCAAAAATCATTGAGAAATGGGGAAAATAATCAGTGAGAAATGGGGAAAATTTGGGAAAAATCCAGGAAAATTGCGGGAAAAAATGCTTGAAAAATTGGGGAAAAAATCCGAGAGAAAATCCCCGGGAATCCCCGGGAAAAACCCCCCGGAATCCCCGAGAAAATCCCCCGGAATTCCCCGGGAAAATCCCCCCGGAATCCCCTGGAAAATCCCCCTGAATTCCCCGAGAAACTCATCCCGGAATCCCCGTGATAATCCGTCCGCTATCCCCGAGAAAATCCCCCAGGAATCCCCCAGAAAATCTCCCCGAAATCCCCGGGATAATCTCCCCGGAATCCCCGAGAAAATCCCTCGGAATTCCCCGGGAAAATCCTCCCGGAATCCAAGAGAAAATCCTCCCGGAATCCACGAGAAAATCCGCCCGGAATCCCGGGAAAATCCTCCAGAAATCCCCGAGAAAATCCCCCGGAGTCCCCGGGAAAATCAACCCGGAATCGCCGGGAAAATCCCCCAGAATCCCGAGAAAATCCCCCGGAATTCCCCTAGAAAATCCCCCCGGACTCCCCGAGAAATTTCCCCGGAATCCCCAGGAAAATAGCCCCCGGAATCCGCGAGAAAATCCCCCCGGAATCCACGCGAAAATCCCCCAGAAATCCCTGTGAAAGCCCCCCCGGAATCCCCAAGAAAATCTCCCCGGAATCCCCGAGAAAATTCGCCCGTAATACTCGGGAAAATATGCCCGGAATCCCCTGGAAAAACCCCCCGGAATCCCCTGGATAATCCCCCCGGAATCCCCGATAAAATCCCCCTGGAATCTCCAGGAAAATGCCCCGGGAATACGCGAGAAAATCCCCCGGAATCCCCTGGAAAATCCCCCCTGAATCCCGAGAAAAACCCCCCTGAATCCCCGAGAAAATCCCCCCGGATTCCCCTGAAAATCCCTCGGAATCCCCGGGCAAATCTCCCCGGACTCCCCGAGAAAATCCCCCCGGAATTCCCCGGGAAAATCCCCCCGGAATCCCCGAGAAAATCCCCTAGAATTCCCCGGGATAATCCCCCCGGAATCCCCGAGAAAATCCCCCCGCAATCGCCGAGAAAATCCCCCCGGAATCATCCCCTGGAATTCCCCGGGAAAATCATCCCGGAATCCCCGAGAATATCCCCCCGGTATCGCCGAGAAAACCCCCCCGGAATCCCCGGGAAAATCCCTCGGACTCCCCGAAAAAATCCCCGGAATCCCCGAGAAAATCCCCCGGAATTTCCCGGGAAAATCACCCCGGAATCCCCGAGAAAAATTCTCCCGAAATACTCGGCAAAATCCCCCAGGAATCCACGGAAAATTCCCCGGAATCCAGGAGAAAATACCCCGGAATCCCCATGAAAATCCCCCCGGAATCTCCGAGAAAATCCCCCGGAATCCCCGCGAATATCCCCCGGAATTCCCGGGAAAATCCCCATGAATTCCCCGGGAAAATAATCTCGGAATCCCCGAGAAAATCTCCCCGGAATCACCGAGATAATGGCCCCGGAATACCGAGAACATCCCCCGGAATTGCCCGAGAAAATCATCCCGTAATCCCCGAGGAAATCCCCCCGGAACACTCGGGAAAATCCCCCCGGAATTCCTCGTAAAATCACCCGGATACCCCGGAAAATCCCTCCGGACTCCCCGAAAAATTCCCCCCGGAATACTCGGGAAAATCCCCCCGGAATCCCCGAGAAAATCCACCCGGAATCCCCTGGAAAATCCACCGGGAATTCCCCGGGAAATTCCTCGCTGAAACCCCTGGAAAATCCCCCCGGAATCCCGGAGAAAATCCCCCCGGAATTCCCCGGGAATATCCCCTCGGAATCCCCGGGAAAATCCCCCCGGACTCCCCGAAAAAATCCCCCCGGAATACTCGGGAAAATCCCCCCGGAATACTCGGGAAAATCCTCCCGGAATTCCCGAGAAAATCCCCCGGAATTCCCTGAGAAAATCGCCCCGGAATCCCAGTGAAAATCCCCCCGGAATCCCCGGGAAAATCCCCCAGGAATCCCCTGGAAAATCCCCCAGGTATCCCCGATAAAATCCCCCTGGAATCCCCTGGAAAATCCCCCTGGAATCGCGGGAAAAAGCCCCCCCGCATTTCCCGGGAAAAATCCCCCCGGAATCCCCGATAAAATCTCCCCGGAATCCCTGAGAAAATCCCCCCGGAATCCGCGAGAAAATATGCCCAGAATCCCCGATAAAATCCCCCCGGAATCCCCGGGAATATCCCCCAGGAATCCCCGATAAAATCCCCCCGGAATCCCCCAGAAATTCCCCCCGGAATCCCCGACAAAATCCCCCCGGAATTCCCGACAAAATCCTCCCGGAATCCCCGGAAAATCCCCCCGGAATCCCCGGAAAATCCCCGCGGAATTCGGTCCATTTCTGTAGGAGAATAGTTTGTAAGGATAGTGCAGAAGGCACTAGTTGCCAACGAGTTACAGCTGTAGTGATTAGCAAGGAGTGGAAACAGCCTTGCCTGCCCAGTGAGGCTGGTTGTTATAAAAGCGTGGGTCAGCTGGCTGCCAGTTTCACTAAGCACAGCTCCAGCTGGAGGTGCAGAGCCTGCTGCAGTGTGGGCTGGAGCCTGCTGGCTGTGCTGCGAGGAGGAAGGGACACGTGGCCGTGCAAGGGATGGACAAGGTGAGAGGATGCTGTGTGTGGGACAGACAGGCTCAGGTGGCTGGGGAAGGGACAGGCTGGGGTTTAGCCAGTCGTACAGAGGAGAGGAGGAGTCGGTGCTGTGTGGAGCTGCCTGTGAGAAAAGGAGTCAGAGTTGCCTCAAAGAAATCTGTGGAGAGAAGGCATGAAAAGTGTGTAATGAAAGACTAATGTTGGTGCCTGTCATGTCTGTCTTGATATAATTGCTACACGTTTTCTCGGAATGCTTGAATTTAGACATAAAATGAAAACTTTATTGTAAGAAAGGAATGCATTTCTCACCAAAGTGGTGTAGGGTGGGGGATCACAACTCACAGATGGCCTGGAAGCGGAACGGCCACAGGGGTTACTGTAACTGGGCCTCCAGTACCAAAGCCCCAGTGGGTTTAAAGGCTAGAGCTGGGCTGGGATTAGCACGGCTCTGCAGCTGGGCTCATGCACAGGTCTGTCAGCACTCCTACCCGAGGACAGTCCCTCACCTAGGGAGAGGTTCTAGGCCTGGAGATGAGGCTGAGTTTGGGAAGGGTGCTGAGGACATGGTTAGGGAGGGATGTAAATGCATATCAAAAGACTTAATTTTGAGGGGTGGCAAGCATTAGCTATAAAACAGTAAGTATTTACAGCTAAAGGCTGGAGGTGGGGGCTGTCTGAGGAGGACAGGACTGTTTAAGGCTGAAGTTGGAAGAGAAACCTTGGTGAAGCTTTTGCGTTAGAAACGGCCTCACCTGCCAAATCAGATTTTTGTCTTCAGGATTGCATGAGTGAGGATGCCACAGCCAAGGAAAAGGTTCAGGTTTGGGAGGCAAAGGCGAGTTAGGCAGGGCTGCAGGGCTGGGGCTTGGCTGTTTCCATACTGCTCAGGGCAGCAAAGGGTAGCTGGCTCACTGGGCCTTGGATCTAGAACTCTTTCTGGAACAAGGTGGAGAGCTGAGGTTCATGCAAGGAAGGGGCCAGGAATTCTTTGTCTGACTGGAAAATGCCAGAGGGGCAGTGTGTGACTCGGATAGGATGATATGTTCGTCTGGCGAGAGTCACAAAAGAATATTTTGGTTTACTGATAACTGGGCAGCTCAGAAGTTACTACTTGACTTAGTTGCTGCTCCCATCTGTTGCACACATAAACAGAGCAAAGCAGACGAATTCTCTCGGAGCCTGAGGTCTTTGACTGGCCCTCCAAAAATGCTGCCCGCTAAAAAACAGACGTGGGGGAGGAAAGTTGTCAGATACAATAGAGCAAGAAAAGGCCACGGGCTTCAAAGTGCCCTCCAGCAGACCATGGAAGTGACCTGTCTGGAAGTGAAACCAGCAGTCTGCTTCCCCAGCCTCCTGGAAGCCTCTAACAGCTACACAGGCAGTGAGGGGAGAGAACAATTCAACCTAAAAATAATTTTCAGTAGCGTTCTGCACTGCTGTTAAAAATACTGCAACCAGGGAATGTGGTGTGGTGATAACTATTAGGCCTGTAAGTCTGGTAACTGGGCTTTTAGCTCAAACATCTCGGTATGGCTACTTTGAGCCTTGTAAAAGCTGCGTTAAGTCCAATTTCTTGGGTAGTTCTACTAGCTCTAGCCTTGCTTTTCATCCCCTCAGTAACAAAGCAACTCCCTCTCGAGAATGTTATTTACTTTCCATATGATGTGCCTACCAATTTCTGGAATTGCAAATGTCTTTGGATACATGCGTAAATTTAAGTTTCAAGAAAGCTGTCAAGCTAAAACAAAGGCTTGCCATAATGCAGAAGAAAATGTTTTATGGAAGAACTGAGAGGTCCCTACCTGGGCATAGAATTTGCTATACGAAGGTGTGTTCCAAACGGATCTGCCATCTAAACAAGCAGAAAAATAGTTGGAATGTAGTGAGTTCATTGAACTATTGCTAGAAATAGGAATTATTAGCAGAGCTTGGAGCATGATATCACTAGCAGCAGTAAGACGCTTTTAGCTTGCTTCTCATCAATTACTTGTAAAAAGCATTTGTACCTAGTGTGTAGCAATTAATATTTCCCCATTTTCTTCCCCCCCGCCCCCCAGTCTCAGGTACTCCTTTTATTTTACCCTTTTCTGTCTTGTAACATCACCTTCCTTTATTTTATTCTATCTTCTGTTCTCAGAACATCGCAGCATCCTCTGTCAATGTGAAAGCATTTGTTCATCCTGTCTTGAGGAATGGCTGTCAATGTTGCCCTCTTCTGGATCACTTTTTTTTTTTTTTTTTTTTTTAACAATATGTTGCTAAATGTCAGGAAAATTAATCCACAAACACCAGCGGTTTATGTCCAAAAAGGAAACAGAGGAGTCCTTTTTGCTTTATTCGAATAAAGGGAGAGGCCATGGGACATTCCCCTGGGATCTCTCAAATTTTTGGAGGACGCAGCCTCCTTTTTATCCTATTTTCCCGGCCGCATTTCCCTCTCTCTTTTCCCATTGGCTGAGGTACTTGAGAGGCACAGACTTCCCGGAACGCCTGATACCTGAAATTCCCCTCTAATGTATAACCCTCCCTTTTAATTTTTAATTCTTATAGAATTCATAGCTTCCCCCCGTTGCTTCTTTCATCTTTCGATATCCAATTTCATTTATCAGCAGCCCTGCAGTTTGTTTGTAAAGGCAACTATCTCTTTCCATTCATCAATCAGTGGAATCCATCCCATTGTTTCTTTTATCTCTCAGTGCTAGCCTTATCTACAGGCTGATCCACAGCTCATTTGTAAAGACAAATTCAACATTCCTCTCAGCTAATAAATGAGAAGTTAGCTGAAAAAAGTAAAAACTGGATTTTTTTTCCGGTGTGTGTCGGACAATACAGTGGAGAGAATTTGCGGGAGGATGATCGAGGATATCCTATTATAATATCGTTCTCGGACATTTTACTATTTTAGATCATCAGTTGTATTCTGAAAGAAATCTATTTTAATGATATGTGTACGTTTGCACGAAGTTATAGTTAAATATAGCTTGCGGCTGGGCTCTTTAATGAATAGGGGTATTTTTGGTTTTAATTCAATATTTTATGCTTGTGGTGTGTAGTGTGCTGATTTATTTTTTAATGTTATTTACTACGTGCGCTTTTGTTTTTGAGTGAAGGTAACTTTCTGGATGGCTTTGTATTTGAGGCAGAATGAATTGAAGTAGGTTTTTAAAACTGATTTTTCATATGTACGATGGGGAGTTTAGTAGGGGCAGCTCTGATGGTGGGGGCTTGGTTGTTAATTTTATCAGACGGCTTTTGTTAGATACAGCTTTTAATTCTGGAAAGTTTTTTTTTCTAATGTCGTGCTTTGAAGGTGGTTTTCGAGGATGTATGGTATAGCTTTATTTTGTTTGTAGATGGTGTATGATAAGGGCTATGGTCTATTTATCTAATGCCATGTTTTTTCATTCAGGTGTTGATAAGGGAGTTCTTGAATGGCGTTTTGTGTTGTTTTTGTTTTTGGTGGGGCGTTGTTTTTAAAGGATACCTTGATAAGGTTTGCCGATGGCGTTCTAGCCTGTAGCATAAGGCATAGGGTAGTTTTTGAATTATTTTGTGGTGGCTTTGATTCTTGCCAGTATGTAGTGTTTGTTTGAGGTAATGCTGTGTAGCTAATTTCTGTTTTCTTATTAATATTAGAATTGGAGTGTTGTAGTATATGGGCTGTTATTATATCCTAGGGGTTCTATTTATTTGGTTGGATTGTTTTCTAGTTATGGATAATTTTTCTCAAAAAACCATTTTCAGGATTTCAGGCGTGACACAAAAGAACGCTCAGATTGCTGGAAGGGAAACGTGTGCCCAGATTGTCTCGAAGCAGTGCTGCTGTCGGTTCTCGTTCAGTTGTGTCTTCTGAAAATGAGACTGTTGTATTCATTGCGCTGTGCTAAACACTTGTCATTCTCCCAATGCCAGGAAACAGATGAAGCTTGAAGAAAGAGGAAGGAATTTGGAAGCGTACAAACAAGCTGAGAAGAGGTTCAGAGATCAGGGTGCTCACTGGCAGCAGGGGCTGGGGTTAGGGCTGAGCAGGAGCAAAGCCGGAGCACATCAACCTCACCTCGTGTTTTCTCGGGGGCTTTATGGCCCTGGCAAGAGAGAGATGTTCACTGATGAGTCCCAGGCCGAGCCGTGAGCACAGCATGTTGTGTTGGAGCTGGGGGTTTTTTTTGAGACGTTCAGCAGCCACACTCTCTAGTCAAGAGTCCTGAGGTTTGTTGCTGCTCCACTTTCATCCTCATATCCAGCTTCCAGCCCTTTTCTTCTCTCTGTCCAGTGTGTCTTTTGTGTTCCTTTCTTGTCCTGTGTGCTCCCCATCCCATTCCCGTTCCCTACGGAGGGGGAGGGTGTGGAGACTGGGGGCTCCGACGTGGTTTGGGGCACCCCAAGGTCCCTGGGAAAGGGAGCCGGGCTGCGCTGGAGGAGCAGGTGAGTCGGGCATGGGGGGGGGGGGGGGGGGGGGTCATGGTGGGTGCCAGAACATTGAGAGGGAGGGGTGGGTGTAGAATGCATGAAAAACAGAACCATAAAAAATACCTAAATATAGTCTAAAAGGAATGTTTAAATGCTTTTTATTTGGGTAGAGGCACGGTTTTTATAGCTAATATAAAAATAAAATATAAAGAATAGAAATAGATTGGTATACATGTAAAATATAATGAAATATAAGTAGCAAATATCTATGAAAAATCTAGTGTATAACAGAAATAATGCAAATATAAGAATATGTATAAATATAAAATAGAGCTATGAGAATGGTAATAAGAATGGGGTAAAACATCAGTGAGAAATGGAAAAAAACCACATGAAAAATGGTGGGAAAATCAGTGAGAAATGGAGAAAAATCAGTGAAAAACGGGGGGGGGAATCTTTGAAAAATGGGGAAAAAAATCCGTGAGAAATGGGGGAAAAAAAATCCATGAAAAATGGGGGAATAAATCAGTGAGAAACGGGGAAAAGTGGGGGAAAAAATAATTGAGAAATGGGGAAAAAATCAGTGAGAAATGGGGGAAAAAATCCGTGACGAATGGCGGGAAAAGTCATTAAGAAATGGGGGAAAAATCAGTGAGAAACAGGGAAAAAATCAATGAGAAATGGGGGAAAATTTGGGACAAAATCAGCGAGAAATGGGGGAAAAAGCAGTGGTAAATGGGGGAAAAGTCGATGAAAAATGGGGGAATATTCAGTGAGAAATGGGGGGGCGGGGGGGGGAAATCAGTGAGAAATGGGGAAAAAATCCATGGAAAACAGGCAAACAATCCATGGGCAATGGCGGGAACAGAGCGAGCTGTTGTCGCTCGTGCTGTGGTGGCCGATGCTGTGGGGAAAAAATAAGTGAAAAATGGGGGCAATAATCAGTGATAAATGGGGAGAAAATCAGTGATTAATGGGCGGAAAAATGCATGAAAAATGGAAGGAAAAATTCAGAGAGAAATGGGGGCAAATATCAGTGATAAATGGGGAAAAAAATCAGTGATTAATGGGGGGAAAAATGCATGGAAAATGGGGGGAAAATTCAGAGAGAAATGGGGGCAAAAATCAGTGAGCAATGGGGGGGAAAATCGGGAAATATCCATGGAAAAATGGGGGGAAAAAATCAGTAAGAAATGGGGGAAAAAATCAGTGAGAAATGGGGGAAACATCATGGTGAAATGGGGAAAAAAAATCTTTGATAATATGGGAAACAAATCATTGAGAAATGGGGGAAAAAAATCAGTGAGAAATGGGGAAAATATGGGAAAAAATCCACGAAAATTGCGGGAAAAAAATGCATGAAAAATTGGGGAAAAATCAGTAAGAAATGGGGGAAAAAATCCATGAAAAATGGCGGGAAAAATCAGATCGGCGATCGATAGCTAATGCGTGCCTATGGATTAGATCGGCGATCGATTGATCACGACTACCGATCGATTATATCGGCGATCGATTGCTAATGCCTGCCGATCGATTAGATCGGCGATCGATTGATCGCGCCTGCCGATCGATTATATCGGCGATCGATTGATCGCGCCTGCCGATCGATTAGATCGGCGATCGATTGCTAATGCCTGCCGATCGATTAGATCGGCGATCGATTGATCGCGCCTGCCGATCGATTAGATCGGCGATCGATTGGTAATGCCTGCCGATCGATTAGATCGGCGCTCGATTGCTAATGCCTGCCGATCGATTAGATCGGCGATCGATTGATCGCGCCTGCCGATCGATTAGATCGGCGATCGATTGATCGCGCCTGCCGATCGATTAGATCGGCGATCGATTGGTAATGCCTGCCGATCGATTAGATCGGCGCTCGATTGCTAATGCCTGCCGATCGATTAGATCGGCGATCGATTGATCGCGCCTGCCGATCGATTAGATCGGCGATCGATTGATCGCGCCCGCCGATCGATTAGATCGGCGATCGATTGCTAATGCCTGCCGATCGATTAGATCGGCGATCGATTGATCGCGCCTGCCGATCGATTAGATCGGCGATCGATTGCTAATGCCTGCCGATCGATTAGATCGGCGATCGATTGATCGAGCCTGCCGATCGATTAGATCGGCGCTCGATTGATGGCGCCTGCCGATCGATTAGATCGGCGATCGATTGCTAATGCCTGCCGATCGATTAGATCGGCGATCGATTGCTAATGCCTGCCGATCGATTAGATCGGCGATCGATTGATCGCGCCTGCCGATCGATTAGATCGGCGTTCGATTGCTAATGCCTGCCGATCGATTAGATCGGCGATCGATTGATCGCGCCTGCCGATCGATTAGATCGGCGCTCGATTGCTAATGCCTGCCGATCGATTAGATCGGCGATCGATTGATCGCGCCTGCCGATCGATTAGATCGGCGATCGATTGCTAATGCCTGCCGATCGATTAGATCGGCGATCGATTGCTAATGCCTGCCGATCGATTAGATCGGCGATCGATTGATCGCGCCTGCCGATCGATTAGATCGGCGATCGATTGATCGCGCCTGCCGATCGATTAGATCGGCGATCGATTGCTAATGCCTGCCGATCGATTAGATCGGCGATCGATTGATCGCGCCTGCCGATCGATTAGATCGGCGATCGATTGCTAATGCCTGCCGATCGATTAGATCGGCGCTCGATTGCTAATGCCTGCCGATCGATTAGATCGGCGATCGATTGATCGCGCCTGCCGATCGATTAGATCGGCGATCGCTTTCCAATGCCTGCCGATCGATTGCTAATGCACACTATTTGCACACTCCTTGCACACCCTTTGCACTCGTACAGAGGCAGGAGGTTTCTCAGTTCTGGTCGGGGTTTTTTGGGGCGTTCATTCCGGGGGATTTCCTCAAGGATTGGGACACTCCTTGATTCCATCCCTTGCCTGTCTCCCAAGCGCCACCCTGTGGGCAGAGCGCGGTACTGCGCGCCTGCCTCTCCCAAGATGGCGGCTCGGGTGTCGCTCCCCGACCTTCTAACTCTGGCTGCAAAAGGAGGGGGGCACAGCAAGGAGCCCGCTCGCTCTAGTGGGATGCCTGCGCACGACGCCGACACCGATCCCACGGGTGCGATTTTCGGCGGCGTTTCCAATCGTGCGGACATCTCCTTCAGCCCGCTTCGGCCCGGGGAAGAGGGGCGGGGCCGCCAGCGATGGTCCCGGCGCAGCCCGGGCAGGCTCGGGGCGGAGCCGGGGCTTGGCGAGGCGGGGCACGGAGGTCCCGGGGACGGGACCGGGCGGGGCCGGGGCGGTGCTTTAGGGGCGGTCCCCAGTGGTCCCGGGCGGCACCGGGGGCGGGGCCGGGTGATCCCGGAGGGGTACCGAGCTGTGCTGGGGACGGTGCTGCAGGGGCGGTGCCGGGCCCGCCTCAGGGTGATTGAATGCCCAGAAATCGCCTCCTCTGCCCCGTGCTCACAGTGAGCTGCGGGCTGCAGCGTGCTGTCGGAGCTCCGCACACAGCACGGATTTGGGCTTCCCCTCCTCTCAAACCCTCTCCCCCTTCTTCCTCCTCCTCCTCTTCCTCTTTGTCCTCTGTCACTGCTGAGGCTCTGGAAAGAACTGAAATTCTGCAGGGAGAGATGTCCTCTCGTGGCCCCAGGGACTGCCTCGGCACGGGCCACGAGCGCCTCCGGCCCCTGCCTTCTCCTGCTTGAAAAGATCACCTGGAGCCCGAGCTCGGGGGGGTGAAATCAGCTGAAATCCAGGTAACTCTGTCAAGTGCCCCCCAGGGACATCGGCGGGGCTGGGGGATGAGGGTTTGAAACAGCAAATTCTTTGGAATATACACCTGTCCCTGTGCCGATGCTGCTGAGCTTCCTGCCACAGTATATCCCCACTCCATGAGGCGCTGTGAGGTTATGGCAGTGGGAATTGAGCAGGGAATTCGGGGCTATGGGCATAATTCACGGGAGCTAGCAAAGCTGACAGCGAACCCCAAATCGGGGCACAGCACAGAGAACAATCTGTGTGCTGCCCTGTCAGCTCAAGCTCCTGGGCTGGGAAGTATTGGGAGTTAAATGTATGGAATTACACAAATCACAGCAACTGGCATCACCCAGAGGGACAATCCAAGGCCCAAACAATTCCTCCACAGTCCACTCTGGGAAAAACACCCTGTGCCTGCCAGGAGCTCTGACCCTGCTTTTCCTACCAGCTCCTGAGCAGTGTCAGGGCCACCACGACGCCTTTAAAATCCAGATAAACCCCAAATCCTACACAGTGAATAATCCAAAGAAAGTACTGAATTGTTGTCATTAAAAGCTCAAAACTCATTAAGAATTCTATGACAACAGTGTAATGGACTCCCAGGAACCTCATGAATGCTCTCGGTTTCATTTTTGTGTATTTTTACTCCCTCATTTGGCAGCTTGTAAAACTTATCCTGGAATTCAGAGGTCAAGCAGGATCGACTTTGGATTGACCTTCACCTCTGGTCCCACTTTGTGCAAACACAACTCGTGCCCAGGTGGGTGAACTCATCACCTCAGCTTTTCACTCCAGAGTATCCCCTCCTTATTTCCCTGTAGATGAACTCAGATCCACTCCTCACCTCCACTGGTCATCCAAGCGTCCATTCTGTTCCCCACAGGCCCTGGTGGCCCCAGGGAGCTCCCTTGGCCTTTCTCCTGCCCCTCTGCAGCCCGAGGTCGCTACACAAACAGTTCTTGTGTCCCCTCTAAATGACCCCGGGTTTTCTGCTCAATGAATGGCATGACCCGTGCCCACTGCTCATGATTCACCCAACCAAAATCAAGAGCAAATGTTGCTTGGGCTTTAAGAACTTGAAATAACTCTGAAGCAAAAGAAATCACCTTTTTCTCCTGGTTTTTATTTTTATTTTTTCATTTAAGATGCTGGACTTGCCTCTGTGGATGTGTGCTGAGCTCTCACTGCAGGGGACTGTCAGGCCTGAATGGCTGTGAGTTCGTGTTCTTCTCAGTAGGGAATCAGAAATTATTCTTAGACCATAGAATTGTTTTCTGAAACCTTTCCCCTTTCCTCTTTGTGCCTTTGAATTTTTCAGCTGTTCCCTGTTGTCACTTCCCCTGCCTGACTTCTGTGCAGCTCCTAGCTGGGAAAAACTGGGAAAACTTAGGGGGTACAGAGGTGGAATTTTTGGCTGGATTTTTCTAACATTTCTAATTTTGCTGAACTTATTTCCCCAGTGAGAAGAGCACGAACTCACAGCCATGCAGGCCTGACAGTCACTGCGGGAAATCTGACACAGTATTAATAAGTAACCTTTCCTGAGAGCAGTCACCACCCCAGTCCTCCAGCCTTGTCAAATGTTTGCAATGAATGGACCCAAGTTCTAATCCTTAATCTAAATTTATGTCAGCTTTTGTTAGAAAGATACCGGACAGTAAATCATACAAGAGAATTTAAAAATTGCACAAAGAATAACAGGCCCAGACCAAACCCAACCGCCCCCATCAGTGCTCCACCCCAATTTTGGGAGAAACAGTGATACAGTTTATAAATACTCTCCTTCCACACTATTCAGTCCTTCACCGCACATCCCCAGAGAGGAGTCCCTCAGACCTTGCTCCCCTGAACACCAGGAGAGCTGGAGTTTCACCCAGATCCCACATTCCCATGGCAGTTAATCCCAGCAGGGAGGCAAAGAGGAACCCTGCATCCTCTGACATAGCCCACAGCACGGGCAGCACCAGGAGCCCTCCAGGCTCAGACCTCTGGTGCTGAAGCCTCTGGGCTTTGGCTGATCAAACACCACAGCTCTTGGCAAAGATGCCAGGAGAGTCGTGATTCTTCCTGTCCTGAAAGAGAGGAGGAAAAGAAAATTAAGTCGACTGCAGAAGGATTCCAGCTCTCAACTTCTGCTCTGATTCCTCACTCTGGGGTTTTATCCATGACAAGTGACACCAATTCAGAGTGCCCTTTTCCAGCATTTTTATTCCTAACTATTTCAGACATTAAAAGGATGCTCATTTCTCTTATTGTATTCTTTGCTTAATTTTATTAGAGGCATTTTCATCCCAGACCCCACTTGTCAGTTCTTCAATCCTTTAGCACTGGACTTGGCACAAAGGGATACCCGTGGTGCTGCATCACAAGAAATCCCAAAGAGAAACCCCTTCCAAACCTGACGGAGAAAGCTTTCAAGGCACTCCAGAACACAGACAGCTTTTCCTGCCTTGTCAGGCCACACCAATTCTGTCCCATCCACCTGAACTGTGCAGGTGAGGAAAAGGCTTTCCTTGCTCCTCGGGAATCACTGTCTGAGACCACAGATGTCCATCCTGGGCAGCACCTGGAAACAACGTGGGAAAGGCAAAATGAGAGTGTTTTCTATCAGAAAATTACTACTACTAATAAAAATAACAATCAGAACTTCTGGACAAATTTAGTAACATCACTTTGATATGAGAAATACAGGCCATGCCCATCCTTGTAGCCCAGGTGAAAACAGGAAGGAGAACTAGAGGAAAAGCAGAGTCCCTTATTTGATCTCTGGACACAAACTGAGGCCTTTTCCCTGTGAAACCAAACTCACCCTTCCAGGGTTCCTGAGATCAGCTACGAGGAGGCTTTTGGCACTCCAAGAGCAGCTGGGTCACAGCTGGATGCGGCTTGGGTCTGGGAGACACCGTGCTCCTTCTGGAATTATAGCACGCAAATGCCTGCTCCTGGCCCCAGGCCCGGAGATAAAATCTGTGGGGTTTTTCCCTGTGCAACATTGTTCACCCCTCCCAGGTTCCTGAGATCTGCACAGAGGAGGCTTTGGGCACCCCAAAGGCAGCCAGGGTTACAGGTGGGGGCAGCTTGGGGCTGGGAGAAATCCTCATCCATTTGGAATTTTATCAGGCAGAAACCTGGCTGGGTGCACAGGTCTCTGGACACGACCAGTGGCCCTTTCCCCTGTGAAACAAAACTCACCCTGCCAGGCTCCTGAGACCACTTAGGAGGAGGGGTTTGACTCTCCAAGAGCAGTCGCAACGAGAGATGCTCACACAGAAGGCCATGCAGAAGAGGAAACGAGCGCACCCGCAGCCCCCCAAGGCGCGCCCCAACGCCCCAGACCCGGCACCGCCAGCTCGGGCAGTCCCATAAAGCATCCCCCGCCTCCGCAGCGGCGGGACAGGCGGGGCCCGGGGTCCCGAGGAAACCGAGCGTGCCCGGAGGCGCGGCAGGACGGCAGCGCAGCGCCGCCTGGCGGCGGAGCAGGAGAGCAGCGCCGGGCCCCATGGCAGTATCGGTACCCGTGCGCCCCCTGCTGTCCGCGGCGATGCAGCGCCCGATGCCGAGTTCCACGCCCGTGCCGCCGAGGGAGAGGGGCACCGCTGGCTGGGGCCTCCCCGCCGACACGGACAGAAGCCGAAGCAGAAGCCCCGGTGCCATTGGCGGCCCCTACCCAGCGGGCCGGGCTCCGCACGGGCCCGCGGCCCCGCGCGGTATCGGGTCGTCCCGCTCCCGTCTTCGTCGCACCCGGCCCTGCTCCTGGCATGAAGCGCGTCACCGCCCCGCGCCGTCCCGCCCCCCGCGCGTCATCGCGTGCGTTCGGCGGCCCGCCCCGGGGGCGGTGCCGGGGGCGCTACCCGGGGCGGTGCCGGGGCAGTGCCGGGGGCGGCACCGGGGGCGGTGCCGGGGGCGTTCCCGGTCGCCGTGCCGGGGTAGCCCGGGGAGCGGTTCCGGGAGCGGTTCGGGGGGCGGTGCCGATTGCAGTCCCGGTCACTGTCCCCAGTCCCCGTCCCCAGTCCTGGTCCCGGTCCCAGTCCCCGGTTCCGGTCCCCGATCCTGGTCCCAGTCCCAGTTCCCCGTCCCGGAACCCGATCACGGTCCTGGTCCCAGTCCCCAATCCCGGTCCCGGTCCCTGTCTCCAGTCCCCGTCCCCGATCCCGGTTCCGGTCCCTGTCCCAGGTCCCCGTCCGCGATCCCGGTCCCTGTCCCATTTCCCCGTCCCGGTCCCCGATCCCAGTCCCGGTCCACGTCCCCGATCCCGATTTTTTCCCCCCTTTCACACTGATTTTTCCCCCGATTTATCAATGATTTTTTTCCCCATTTTTTTCCCATTTCTCACTGATATTTCCCCCCATTTTTCAGGGATTTTTTTCCCCCATTTCTCACTGATTTTTTTTTCCCATTCTTCATGGAGTTTTCCCCCCGTTTTTCACTGATTTTTCCCCATTTCTCACTGACTTTTCCCCCATTTTTCATGGATTTTTTCCAGATTTATCCCCATTTCCCACTGATTTTTCCCCATTTTTCATGGATTTTTCCCCCCCCCGTTTCTTACTTATGTTTTTCCCCGATTTCTCATTGATTCCCCCCCCCCCCCCCCCCCATTTCGCACTGATTTTTTACCCATTTTTCCCCATTTCTCACTGATTTCTTTCGCCATTTTTCATGGAATTTCCCCACCCATTTCTCACTGATTTTTCCCCCATTTCTCACGGATTTTTTCCCCACTTTCCCCCATTTCTCACTGATTTTTTCCCCCATTCTTCAGGGATTTTTTTCCCCATTTCTCACTGATTTTTTCCCCATTTCTCAATTAACTTTTCCCCACTTTTCCCCGTTGCTCACTGATTTGTTCTCCCATTTTTCATGGATTTTTTTCCCCATTTCTCACTGATTTTTCCCCCCCATTCTTCATGATTTACAGGATACTCTATCGTGAATGGAAAGCAATTAAAGGAAGGGGGGAGGTTACCAGCCACCTGGTCAGCTCAGACAGCAGAGCTGCACACGCTTGTGAGAGCCTGTGAATTATAGCAGGACAAGACATTAAATATATTTACTGATTCTAAATATGCATATGCGGTAATACATGCATTTGGAAAACTATGGGGAAAAAAAGAGGTTTATTAAGCTGCAGAAGAAAGAAGAAAATAATTGGTTTACAAGGGATGGCAAGCAGTGGATACCAAAAGCTCTAGCCTTACAATTGTTAAAACAACTTCATTAAAGGAGTCGTTCTGTGCCTTCTTTGGGGTGAGGAAAAAAGGCTGAGGGGGGCTCCGACGTGGTTTGGGGCACCCCAAGGTCCCTGGGAGAGGGAGCCGGGCTGCGCTGGAGGAGCAGGTGAGTCGGGCATGGCGGGGGGTCATGGTGGGTGCCAGAACATTGAGAGGGAGGGGTGGGTGTAGAATGCATGAAAAACAGAACCTTAAAAAATAGCTAAATATAGTCTAAAAGGAATGTTTTATTGGCTTGTGTTTGGATAGAGGTAGGGTTTTTTTATAGATACTGTAAATAGAAAAGATAAAGAATAAAAATATAGAAGCAAATATAAGAAACCAATATATAAATATATTACATTACATTATATTATGTTATGAAAATAGAAATATATAAATATTCAGACTTTAAAAGGAATGTTTTATTGGTTTTTATTTGGTTAGAGGAGGGTTTTTTGAAAATAATATAGGCAAAAATATACAAATATGCAAAAATAGATACTGACATAAAATTATTATAACTATATATGCATATATATATGTAAGTATAAATATATAGAAAAAAATATAAATATAAAATACATGTATGTAGTATGTAATAGAAATAATTTATCGATTTTAATATGTTCTATTAAATAGTATGTTATAATAGAATGTAAATAGCATCTAGTATATTAATATACTAGTAAAAACTACATGAAATAGTATATAAATATAGAATACACAATATAGACATATAAATCTACAGATATAAATATGAAAACTAAATAGAAAAATATATTCAAATAGAATTTAAAATAATCGAGTTTTTTGTTTCTATTTGGTTAGAGGCAGAGCTTTTAAAGAAATAATATTAAAAACTATGAACCTCCAAATATAGATGGATATAGATAAAATAGAAATAACATTAGTAATATAAATCTATGTATATAATGAATAATAAAATAATATTGTATATATGATAAATAGAATAGCAATTAAATTGAATATATGAAATATGTCTAGATTATGACTAGAAATTAAATATTAAAAAATAGATGATTTATATATATAAAAGGTTTTTTTTTCATTTGGTCAGAGGCAGGGCATTTTTAGTTTGGGTCGGGGTTTTTTTGGGGCGTTCATTGAGAGGATTTTATGACGGGTGGGGACTCTGGTGCTTGGAACTCTCTCCCTTCTCTGTCTGTCCCTGACAGGGCGGCAGTGCCGGGCTGAGTTGGGCGGCAGTGCTGCCGCCGTGTGGACACAGGCGGGTACTGCACCGTGCCCCTCTCAGGATGGCGGAAGGGCCCGCGGGCCGGGACCCAGCCGTGCGGCAGCGCTCAAGATGGCGGCCTCTCTAGGACCCCGGCGGATAGGCGTTTACATAAAACGCCTGTCCGCGCTCGCCGGCGCCCTCACGCCCGCGGCACCGGGGACCGCGCGGCCGTTGTCGGCACGCTCTGACACGTCCGGGAAAATTGTCGGCGAGCGGATCGGCGTCGGCGATGTAATCAGGCATCTTATGCCTACACACCGGGGTCCTGATTTTTTCCCGCCCTTTCTGCCGCCATTTTTGGCAGGTCAGCCGGGGTGCCGCCCGAGGCGCCATTTTGAGAGTGCGGACACACTCAAGATGGCGGCCTCTCTAGGACCCCGGCGGATAGGCGTTTACATAAAACGCCTGCCCGCGCCCGCCGGCGCCCTCACGCCCGCGGCACCGCGGACCGCGCGGCCGTTGTCGGCACGCTCTGAAACATCCGGGAAAATTGTCGGCGAGCGGATCGGCGTCGGCGATGTAATCAGGCATCTTATGCCTACACACCGGGGTCCTGATTTTTTCCCGCCCTTTCTGCCGCCATTTTTGGCAGGTCAGGCGGGGTGCCGCCCGAGGCGCCATTTTGAGAGTGCGGACACACTCAAGATGGCGGCCTCTCTAGGACCCCGGCGGATAGGCGTTTACATAAAACGCCTGCCCGCGCCCGCCGGCGCCCTCACGCCCGCGGCACCGCGGACCGCGCGGCCGTTGTCGGCACGCTCTGAAACATCCGGGAAAATTGTCGGCGAGCGGATCGGCGTCGGCGATGTAATCAGGCATCTTATGCCTACACACCGGGGTCCTGATTTTTTCCCGCCCTTTCTGCCGCCATTTTTGGCAGGTCAGCCGGGGTGCCGCCCGAGGCGCCATTTTGAGAGTCCCGACACGCTCAAGATGGCGGCCTCTCTAGGACCCCGGCGGATAGGCGTTTACATAAAACGCCTGCCCGCGTTCGCCGGCATAAAAATAAATATGCATAAATATAAACATAGACATAAACATGCACAAACGTTAACCTGCATAGATATAAACATAAACATAAACATAAACATAAACATAAACATAAACATAAACATAAACATAAACATAAACATAAACATAAACATAAACATGCAAAACAATAATAATAAATATAAATAGAAATAGAAATAGAAATACAAACATTAATAAAATCAGTGAGAAAGGGGGTAAAATCAGTGAGAAATGGGGGGGAAAAACCATGAAAAATGATGGAAAAATCAGAGAGAAATGGGGGAAAAATCGGTGAGGAATGGGGAAAAAGATCAACGAAAAATTGGGAAAAATCAGTCAGAAGTGGGGGATAAAAATCAGTGAGAAATGGGGGAAAAGTCGGTGAGAAATGGGGAAAAAATCAGTGATTAATGGGCGGGAAAATGCATGAAAAATGGGGGAATAATTCAGAGAGAAATGGGGGCAAATATCAGTGAGAAATGGGGGGGAAAATCAGGAAATATCCATGAAAATTGGGGGAAACATCCATGAAAAATGGCGGAAAAAATCAATGAAAAATGGCGGAAAAAATCAGTGAGAAATGGGGAAAAATGGGGAAAAAGGAGTGATAAATGGGGGAAAAAAATCAGTGAGAAATGGGGAAAAATGGGGAAAAAATCCACGAAAAATGGGGGGAAAATCCATGAAAAATCAACGGAAAAATCAGTGAGAAATGGGGAAAACATCATGGTGAAATGGGGCAAAAATCAGAGAGAAATGGGGAAAAATCATTGAAAAATGGGGGATAAAAATCAGTGAGAAATGGGGGAAAATGGGAAAAACATCAGTGAGAAATGGGGAAAAAAATCTTTGGTAAATTGGGGCAAAAATCATTGAGAAATGGGGAAAATAATCAGTGAGAAATGGGGAAAATTTGGGAAAAATCCAGGAAAATTGCGGGAAAAATGCTTGAAAAATTGGGGAAAAAATCCGAGAGAAAATCCCCGGGAATCCCCGGGAAAAACCCCCGGAATCCCGAGAAAATCCCCCGGAATTCCCGGGAAATCCCCCCGGAATCCCCTGGAAAATCCCCCTGAATTCCCCGAGAAACTCATCCCGGAATCCCCGTGATAATCCGTCCGCTATCCCCGAGAAAATCCCCCAGGAATCCCCAGAAAATCTCCCCGAAATCCCGGGATAATCTCCCCGGAATCCCCGAGAAAATCCCTCGGAATTTTTCCCCTCCCGGGAAAATCCTCCCGGAATCCAAGAGAAAATCCTCCCGGAATCCACGAGAAAATCCGCCCGGAATCCCCGGGAAAATCCTCCAGAAATCCCCGAGAAAATCCCCGGAGTCCCCGGGAAAATCAACCCGGAATCGCCGGGAAAATCCCCCCAGAATCCCCGAGAAAATCCCCCGGAATTCCCTAGAAAATCCCCCCGGACTCCCCGAGAAATTTCCCCCGGAATCCCCAGGAAAATAGCCCCCGGAATCCGCGAGAAAATCCCCCCGGAATCCACGCGAAAATCCCCCAGAAATCCCTGTGAAAGCCCCCCCGGAATCCCAAGAAAATCTCCCCGGAATCCCCGAGAAAATTCGCCCGTAATACTCGGGAAAATATGCCCGGAATCCCTGGAAAAACCCCCCGGAATCCCCTGGATAATCCCCCGGAATCCCCGATAAAATCCCCCTGGAATCTCCAGGAAAATGCCCCGGGAATACGCGAGAAAATCCCCCCGGAATCCCCTGGAAAATCCCCCTGAATCCCCGAGAAAAACCCCCCTGAATCCCCGAGAAAATCCCCCCGGATTCCCCTGAAAATCCCTCGGAATCCCCGGGCAAATCTCCCCGGACTCCCGAGAAAATCCCCCCGGAATTCCCCGGGAAAATCCCCCCGGAATCCCCGAGAAAATCCCCTAGAATTCCCCGGGATAATCCCCCCGGAATCCCCGAGAAAATCCCCCCGCAATCGCCGAGAAAATCCCCCCGGAATCATCCCCTGGAATTCCCCGGGAAAATCATCCGGAATCCCCGAGAATATCCCCCCGGTATCGCCGAGAAAACCCCCCCGGAATCCCGGGAAAATCCCTCCGGACTCCCCGAAAAAATCCCCCGGAATCCCCGAGAAAATCCCCCGGAATTTCCCGGGAAAATCACCCCGGAATCCCCGAGAAAATTCTCCCGAAATACTCGGCAAAATCCCCCAGGAATCCACGGAAATTCCCCGGAATCCAGGAGAAAATACCCCGGAATCCCCATGAAAATCCCCCGGAATCTCCGAGAAAATCCCCCGGAATCCCCGCGAATATCCCCCCGGAATTCCCGGGAAAATCCCCATGAATTCCCCGGAAAATAATCTCGGAATCCCCGAGAAAATCTCCCCGGAATCACCGAGATAATGGCCCCGGAATACCCGAGAACATCCCCGGAATTGCCCGAGAAAATCATCCCGTAATCCCCGAGGAAATCCCCCCGGAACACTCGGGAAAATCCCCCCGGAATTCCTCGTAAAATCACCCCGGATACCCCGGGAAAATCCCTCCGGACTCCCCGAAAAATTCCCCCGGAATACTCGGGAAAATCCCCCGGAATCCCCGAGAAAATCCACCCGGAATCCCCTGGAAAATCCACCGGAATTCCCCGGGAAATTCCTCGCTGAAACCCCTGGAAAATCCCCCCGGAATCCCGGAGAAAATCCCCCCGGAATTCCCCGGGAATATCCCCTCGGAATCCCCGGGAAAATCCCCCCGGACTCCCCGAAAAAATCCCCCCGGAATACTCGGGAAAATCCCCCCGGAATACTCGGGAAAATCCTCCCGGAATTCCCGAGAAAATCCCCCGGAATTCCCTGAGAAAATCGCCCCGGAATCCCAGTGAAAATCCCCCCGGAATCCCGGGAAAATCCCCAGGAATCCCCTGGAAAATCCCCCAGGTATCCCGATAAAATCCCCCTGGAATCCCCTGGAAAATCCCCCTGGAATCGCGGGGAAAAAGCCCCCCGCATTTCCCGGGAAAAATCCCCCCGGAATCCCCGATAAAATCTCCCCGGAATCCCTGAGAAAATCCCCCCGGAATCCGCGAGAAAATATGCCCAGAATCCCCGATAAAATCCCCCCGGAATCCCCGGGAATATCCCCCAGGAATCCCCGATAAAATCCCCCGGAATCCCCAGAAATTCCCCCCGGAATCCCCGACAAAATCCCCCCGGAATTCCCGACAAAATCCTCCCGGAATCCCCGGAAAATCCCCCCGGAATCCCCGGAAAATCCCGCGGAATTCCGGTCCATTCTGTAGGAGAATAGTTTGTAAGGATAGTGCAGAAGGCACTAGTTGCCAACGAGTTACAGCTGTAGTGATTAGCAAGGAGTGGAAACAGCCTTGCCTGCCCAGTGAGGCTGGTTGTTATAAAAGCGTGGGTCAGCTGGCTGCCAGTTTCACTAAGCACAGCTCCAGCTGGAGGTGCAGAGCCTGCTGCAGTGTGGGCTGGAGCCTGCTGGCTGTGCTGCGAGGAGGAAGGGACACGTGGCCGTGCAAGGGATGGACAAGGTGAGAGGATGCTGTGTGTGGGACAGACAGGCTCAGGTGGCTGGGAAGGGACAGGCTGGGGTTTAGCCAGTCGTACAGAGGAGAGGAGGAGTCGGTGCTGTGTGGAGCTGCCTGTGAGAAAAGGAGTCAGAGTTGCCTCAAAGAAATCTGTGGAGAGAAGGCATGAAAAGTGTGTAATGAAAGACTAATGTTGGTGCCTGTCATGTCTGTCTTGATATAATTGCTACACGTTTTCTCGAATGCTTGAATTTAGACATAAAATGAAAACTTTATTGTAAGAAAGGAATGCATTTCTCACCAAAGTGGTGTAGGGTGGGGGATCACAACTCACAGATGGCCTGGAAGCGGAACGGCCACAGGGGTTACTGTAACTGGGCCTCCAGTACCAAAGCCCCAGTGGGTTTAGAGGCTAGAGCTGGGCTGGATTAGCACGGGCTCTGCAGCTGGGCTCATGCACAGGTCTGTCAGCACTCCTACCCGAGGACAGTCCCTCACCTAGGGAGAGGTTCTAGGCCTGGAGATGAGGCTGAGTTTGGGAAGGGTGCTGAGGACATGGTTAGGGAGGGATGTAAATGCATATCAAAAGACTTAATTTTGAGGGGTGGCAAGCATTAGCTATAAAACAGTAAGTATTTACAGCTAAAGGCTGGAGGTGGGGGCTGTCTGAGGAGGACAGGACTGTTTAAGGCTGAAGTTGGAAGAGAAACCTTGGTGAAGCTTTTGCGTTAGAAACGGCCTCACCTGCCAAATCAGATTTTTGTCTTCAGGATTGCATGAGTGAGGATGCCACAGCCAAGGAAAAGGTTCAGGTTTGGGAGGCAAAGGCGAGTTAGGCAGGGCTGCAGGGCTGGGGCTTGGCTGTTTCCATACTGCTCAGGGCAGCAAAGGGTAGCTGGCTCACTGGGCCTTGGATCTAGAACTCTTTCTGGAACAAGGTGGAGAGCTGAGGTTCATGCAAGGAAGGGGCCAGGAATTCTTTGTCTGACTGGAAAATGCAGAGGGGCAGTGTGTGACTCGGATAGGATGATATGTTCGTCTGGCGAGAGTCACAAAAGAATATTTTGGTTTACTGATAACTGGGCAGCTCAGAAGTTACTACTTGACTTAGTTGCTGCTCCCATCTGTTGCACACATAAACAGAGCAAAGCAGACGAATTCTCTCGGAGCCTGAGGTCTTTGACTGGCCCTCCAAAAATGCTGCCCGCTAAAAAACAGACGTGGGGGAGGAAAGTTGTCAGATACAATAGAGCAAGAAAAGGCCACGGGCTTCAAAGTGCCCTCCAGCAGACCATGGAAGTGACGTGTCTGGAAGTGAAACCAGCAGTCTGCTTCCCCAGCCTCCTGGAAGCCTCTAACAGCTACACAGGCAGTGAGGGGAGAGAACAATTCAACCTAAAAATAATTTTCAGTAGCGTTCTGCACTGCTGTTAAAAATACTGCAACCAGGGAATGTGGTGTGGTGATAACTATTAGGCCTGTAAGTCTGGTAACTGGGGCTTTTAGCTCAAACATCTCGGTATGGCTACTTTGAGCCTTGTAAAAGCTGCGTTAAGTCCAATTTCTTGGGTAGTTCTACTAGCTCTAGCCTTGCTTTTCATCCCTCAGTAACAAAGCAACTCCCTCTCGAGAATGTTATTTACTTTCCATATGATGTGCCTACCAATTTCTGGAATTGCAAATGTCTTTGGATACATGCGTAAATTTAAGTTTCAAGAAAGCTGTCAAGCTAAAACAAAGGCTTGCCATAATGCAGAAGAAAATGTTTTATGGAAGAACTGAGAGGTCCCTACCTGGGCATAGAATTTGCTATACGAAGGTGTGTTCCAAACGGATCTGCCATCTAAACAAGCAGAAAAATAGTTGGAATGTAGTGAGTTCAATTGAACTATTGCTAGAAATAGGAATTATTAGCAGAGCTTGGAGCATGATATCACTAGCAGCAGTAAGACGCTTTAGCTTGCTTCTCATCAATTACTTGTAAAAAGCATTTGTACCTAGTGTGTAGCAATTAATATTTCCCCATTTTCTTCCCCCCGCCCCCCAGTCTCAGGTACTCCTTTTATTTTACCCTTTTCTGTCTTGTAACATCACCTTCCTTTATTTTATTCTATCTTCTGTTCTCAGAACATCGCAGCATCCTCTGTCAATGTGAAAGCATTTGTTCATCCTGTCTTGGAATGGCTGTCAATGTTGCCCTCTTCTGGATCACTTTTTTTTTTTTTTTTTTTTTAACAATATGTTGCTAAATGTCAGGAAAATTAATCCACAAACACCAGCGGTTTATGTCCAAAAAGGAAACAGAGGAGTCCTTTTTGCTTTATTCGAATAAAGGGAGAGGCCATGGGACATTCCCCTGGGATCTCTCAAATTTTTGGAGGACGCAGCCTCCTTTTTATCCTATTTTCCCGGCCGCATTTCCCTCTCTCTTTTCCCATTGGCTGAGGTACTTGAGAGGCACAGACTTCCCGGAACGCCTGATACCTGAAATTCCCCTCTAATGTATAACCCTCCCTTTTAATTTTTAATTCTTATAGAATTCATAGCTTCCCCCCGTTGCTTCTTTCATCTTTCGATATCCAATTTCATTTATCAGCAGCCCTGCAGTTTGTTTGTAAAGGCAACTATCTCTTTCCATTCATCAATCAGTGGAATCCATCCCATTGTTTCTTTTATCTCTCAGTGCTAGCCTTATCTACAGGCTGATCCACAGCTCATTTGTAAAGACAAATTCAACATTCCTCTCAGCTAATAAATGAGAAGTTAGCTGAAAAAAGTAAAAACTGGATTTTTTTTCCGGTGTGTGTCGGACAATACAGTGGAGAGAATTTGCGGGAGGATGATCGAGGATATCCTATTATAATATCGTTCTCGGACATTTTACTATTTTAGATCATCAGTTGTATTCTGAAAGAAATCTATTTTAATGATATGTGTACGTTTGCACGAAGTTATAGTTAAATATAGCTTGCGGCTGGGCTCTTTAATGAATAGGGGTATTTTTGGTTTTAATTCAATATTTTATGCTTGTGGTGTGTAGTGTGCTGATTTATTTTTTAATGTTATTTACTACGTGCGCTTTTGTTTTTGAGTGAAGGTAACTTTCTGGATGGCTTTGTATTTGAGGCAGAATGAATTGAAGTAGGTTTTTAAAACTGATTTTTCATATGTACGATGGGGAGTTTAGTAGGGGCAGCTCTGATGGTGGGGGCTTGGTTGTTAATTTTATCAGACGGCTTTTGTTAGATACAGCTTTTAATTCTGGAAAGTTTTTTTTTCTAATGTCGTGCTTTGAAGGTGGTTTTCGAGGATGTATGGTATAGCTTTATTTTGTTTGTAGATGGTGTATGATAAGGGCTATGGTCTATTTATCTAATGCCATGTTTTTTCATTCACAGGTGTTGATAAGGGAGTTCTTGAATGGCGTTTTGTGTTGTTTTTGTTTTTGGTGGGGCGTTGTTTTTAAAGGATACA
>NW_028276199.1:0-38556 GCF_052056855.1 Sturnus vulgaris | reverse complement strand
TCGTCCTTCCGGGTGCATTGCACTGAGTCGAGTGCTCGCTCGGGACTTTGCTCTCGGGGCCAAGGCAAGAGGGCGTGCTTGCCCGCAGAACTGAGAACACGCTGTTGGGCAGAGCTGCAACTGACCGCCGGAGTTCAGCTGTCGCCGGACGGCAGAAGGCGAAGAACGAAGCCGCTTGCGAGCGGCGCAGTGCAGCGAAGAGCTCTCCGAATTCGCCGCTAGCTCCACGGTCCTTCTGAGCTGCGAGTAGCAGCGCTCGCAGTACACGGAGCTTCGCAAGGCCCGAAGACCCGGAGGGAAGTATGGCACACGAAAATGTGCCAGGACAGAGACGTGTTCTACGTTGTCCCTTCTCGTCATGCAGTTTGTGCCTCTGCTGCTTGTGCTGTTAGGAATCGCTCCTTGAAAGACGAGCGAGAGCGTCCTTCCGGGTGCATTGCACTGAGTCGAGTGCTCGCTCGGGACTTTGCTCTCGGGGCCAAGGCAAAGAGGGCGTGCTTGCCCGCAGAACTGAGAACACGCTGTTGGGCAGAGCTGCAACTGACCGCCGGAGTTCAGCTGTCGCCGGACGGCAGAAGGCGAAGAACGAAGCCGCTTGCGAGCGGCGCAGTGCAGCCAAGAGCTCTCCGAATTCGCCGCTAGCTCCACGGTCCTTCTGAGCTGCGAGTAGCAGCGCTCGCAGTACACGGAGCTTCGCAAGGCCCGAAGACCCGGAGGGAAGTATGGCACACGAAAATGTGCCAGGACAGAGACGTGTTCTACGTTGTCCCTTCTCGTCATGCAGTTTGTGCCTCTGCTGCTTGTGCTGTTAGGAATCGCTCCTTGAAAGACGAGCGAGAGCGTCCTTCCGGGTGCATTGCACTGAGTCGAGTGCTCGCTCGGGACTTTGCTCTCGGGGCCAAGGCAAGAGGGCGTGCTTGCCCGCAGAACTGAGAACACGCTGTTGGGCAGAGCTGCAACTGACCGCCGGAGTTCAGCTGTCGCCGGACGGCAGAAGGCGAAGAACGAAGCCGCTTGCGAGCGGCGCAGTGCAGCGAAGAGCTCTCCGAATTCGCCGCTAGCTCCACGGTCCTTCTGAGCTGCGAGTAGCAGCGCTCGCAGTACACGGAGCTTCGCAAGGCCCGAAGACCCGGAGGGAAGTATGGCACACGAAAATGTGCCAGGACAGAGACGTGTTCTACGTTGTCCCTTCTCGTCATGCAGTTTGTGCCTCTGCTGCTTGTGCTGTTAGGAATCGCTCCTTGAAAGACGAGCGAGAGCGTCCTTCCGGGTGCATTGCACTGAGTCGAGTGCTCGCTCGGGACTTTGCTCTCGGGGCCAAGGCAAGAGGGCGTGCTTGCCCGCAGAACTGAGAACACGCTGTTGGGCAGAGCTGCAACTGACCGCCGGAGTTCAGCTGTCGCCGACGGCAGAAGGCGAAGAACGAAGCCGCTTGCGAGCGGCGCAGTGCAGCCAAGAGCTCTCCGAATTCGCCGCTAGCTCCACGGTCCTTCTCAGCTGCGAGTAGCAGCGCTCGCAGTACACGGAGCTTCGCAAGGCCCGAAGACCCGGAGGGAAGTATGGCACACGAAAATGTGCCAGGACAGAGACGTGTTCTACGTTGTCCCTTCTCGTCATGCAGTTTGTGCCTCTGCTGCTTGTGCTGTTAGGAATCGCTCCTTGAAAGACGAGCGAGAGCGTCCTTCCGGGTGCATTGCACTGAGTCGAGTGCTCGCTCGGGACTTTGCTCTCGGGGCCAAGGCAAGAGGGCGTGCTTGCCCGCAGAACTGAGAACACGCTGTTGGGCAGAGCTGCAACTGACCGCCGGAGTTCAGCTCTCGCCGGACGGCAGAAGGCGAAGAACGAAGCCGCTTGCGAGCGGCGCAGTGCAGCGAAGAGCTCTCCGAATTCGCCGCTAGCTCCACGGTCCTTCTGAGCTGCGAGTAGCAGCGCTCGCAGTACACGGAGCTTCGCAAGGCCCGAAGACCCGGAGGGAAGTATGGCACACGAAAATGTGCCAGGACAGAGACGTGTTCTACGTTGTCCCTTCTCGTCATGCAGTTTGTGCCTCTGCTGCTTCTGCTGTTAGGAATCGCTCCTTGAAAGACGAGCGAGAGCGTCCTTCCGGGTGCATTGCACTGAGTCGAGTGCTCGCTCGGGACTTTGCTCTCGGGGCCAAGGCAAGAGGGCGTGCTTGCCCGCAGAACTGAGAACACGCTGTTGGGCAGAGCTGCAACTGACCGCCGGAGTTCAGCTCTCGCCGGACGGCAGAAGGCGAAGAACGAAGCCGCTTGCGAGCGGCGCAGTGCAGCCAAGAGCTCTCCGAATTCGCCGCTAGCTCCACGGTCCTTCTCAGCTGCGAGTAGCAGCGCTCGCAGTACACGGAGCTTCGCAAGGCCCGAAGACCCGGAGGGAAGTATGGCACACGAAAATGTGCCAGGACAGAGACGTGTTCTACGTTGTCCCTTCTCGTCATGCAGTTTGTGCCTCTGCTGCTTGTGCTGTTAGGAATCGCTCCTTGAAAGACGAGCGAGAGCGTCCTTCCGGGTGCATTGCACTGAGTCGAGTGCTCGCTCGGGACTTTGCTCTCGGGGCCAAGGCAAGAGGGCGTGCTTGCCCGCAGAACTGAGAACACGCTGTTGGGCAGAGCTGCAACTGACCGCCGGAGTTCAGCTCTCGCCGGACGGCAGAAGGCGAAGAACGAAGCCGCTTGCGAGCGTCGCAGTGCAGCCAAGAGCTCTCCGAATTCGCCGCTAGCTCCACGGTCCTTCTGAGCTGCGAGTAGCAGCGCTCGCAGTACACGGAGCTTCGCAAGGCCCGAAGACCCGGAGGGAAGTATCGCACACGAAAATGTGCCAGGACAGAGACGTGTTCTACGTTGTCCCTTCTCGTCATGCAGTTTGTGCCTCTGCTGCTTGTGCTGTTAGGAATCGCTCCTTGAAAGACGAGCGAGAGCGTCCTTCCGGGTGCATTGCACTGAGTCGAGTGCTCGCTCGGGACTTTGCTCCCGGGGCCAAGGCAAGAGGGCGTGCTTGCCCGCAGAACTGAGAACACGCTGTTGGGCAGAGCTGCAACTGACCGCCGGAGTTCAGCTCTCGCCGGACGGCAGAAGGCGAAGAACGAAGCCGCTTGCGAGCGGCGCAGTGCAGCGAAGAGCTCTCCGAATTCGCCGCTAGCTCCACGGTCCTTCTGAGCTGCGAGTAGCAGCGCTCGCAGTACACGGAGCTTCGCAAGGCCCGAAGACCCGGAGGGAAGTATGGCACACGAAAATGTGCCAGGACAGAGACGTGTTCTACGTTGTCCCTTCTCGTCATGCAGTTTGTGCCTCTGCTGCTTGTGCTGTTAGGAATCGCTCCTTGAAAGACGAGCGAGAGCGTCCTTCCGGGTGCATTGCACTGAGTCGAGTGCTCGCTCGGGACTTTGCTCTCGGGGCCAAGGCAAGAGGGCGTGCTTGCCCGCAGAACTGAGAACACGCTGTTGGGCAGAGCTGCAACTGACCGCCGGAGTTCAGCTCTCGCCGGACGGCAGAAGGCGAAGAACGAAGCCGCTTGCGAGCGGCGCAGTGCAGCGAAGAGCTCTCCGAATTCGCCGCTAGCTCCACGGTCCTTCTGAGCTGCGAGTAGCAGCGCTCGCAGTACACGGAGCTTCGCAAGGCCCGAAGACCCGGAGGGAAGTATGGCACACGAAAATGTGCCAGGACAGAGACGTGTTCTACGTTGTCCCTTCTCGTCATGCAGTTTGTGCCTCTGCTGCTTCTGCTGTTAGGAATCGCTCCTTGAAAGACGAGCGAGAGCGTCCTTCCGGGTGCATTGCACTGAGTCGAGTGCTCGCTCGGGACTTTGCTCTCGGGGCCAAGGCAAGAGGGCGTGCTTGCCCGCAGAACTGAGAACACGCTGTTGGGCAGAGCTGCAACTGACCGCCGGAGTTCAGCTCTCGCCGGACGGCAGAAGGCGAAGAACGAAGCCGCTTGCGAGCGGCGCAGTGCAGCGAAGAGCTCTCCGAATTCGCCGCTAGCTCCACGGTCCTTCTGAGCTGCGAGTAGCAGCGCTCGCAGTACACGGAGCTTCGCAAGGCCCGAAGACCCGGAGGGAAGTATGGCACACGAAAATGTGCCAGGACAGAGACGTGTTCTACGTTGTCCCTTCTCGTCATGCAGTTTGTGCCTCTGCTGCTTGTGCTGTTAGGAATCGCTCCTTGAAAGACGAGCGAGAGCGTCCTTCCGGGTGCATTGCACTGAGTCGAGTGCTCGCTCGGGACTTTGCTCTCGGGGCCAAGGCAAGAGGGCGTGCTTGCCCGCAGAACTGAGAACACGCTGTTGGGCAGAGCTGCAACTGACCGCCGGAGTTCAGCTGTCGCCGGACGGCAGAAGGCGAAGAACGAAGCCGCTTGCGAGCGGCGCAGTGCAGCGAAGAGCTCTCCGAATTCGCCGCTAGCTCCACGGTCCTTCTGAGCTGCGAGTAGCAGCGCTCGCAGTACACGGAGCTTCGCAAGGCCCGAAGACCCGGAGGGAAGTATGGCACACGAAAATGTGCCAGGACAGAGACGTGTTCTACGTTGTCCCTTCTCGTCATGCAGTTTGTGCCTCTGCTGCTTGTGCTGTTAGGAATCGCTCCTTGAAAGACGAGCGAGAGCGTCCTTCCGGGTGCATTGCACTGAGTCGAGTGCTCGCTCGGGACTTTGCTCTCGGGGCCAAGGCAAGAGGGCGTGCTTGCCCGCAGAACTGAGAACACGCTGTTGGGCAGAGCTGCAACTGACCGCCGGAGTTCAGCTCTCGCCGGACGGCAGAAGGCGAAGAACGAAGCCGCTTGCGAGCGGCGCAGTGCAGCGAAGAGCTCTCCGAATTCGCCGCTAGCTCCACGGTCCTTCTGAGCTGCGAGTAGCAGCGCTCGCAGTACACGGAGCTTCGCAAGGCCCGAAGACCCGGAGGGAAGTATGGCACACGAAAATGTGCCAGGACAGAGACGTGTTCTACGTTGTCCCTTCTCGTCATGCAGTTTGTGCCTCTGCTGCTTGTGCTGTTAGGAATCGCTCCTTGAAAGACGAGCGAGAGCGTCCTTCCGGGTGCATTGCACTGAGTCGAGTGCTCGCTCGGGACTTTGCTCTCGGGGCCAAGGCAAGAGGGCGTGCTTGCCCGCAGAACTGAGAACACGCTGTTGGGCAGAGCTGCAACTGACCGCCGGAGTTCAGCTCTCGCCGGACGGCAGAAGGCGAAGAACGAAGCCGCTTGCGAGCGGCGCAGTGCAGCGAAGAGCTCTCCGAATTCGCCGCTAGCTCCACGGTCCTTCTCAGCTGCGAGTAGCAGCGCTCGCAGTACACGGAGCTTCGCAAGGCCCGAAGACCCGGAGGGAAGTATCGCACACGAAAATGTGCCAGGACAGAGACGTGTTCTACGTTGTCCCTTCTCGTCATGCAGTTTGTGCCTCTGCTGCTTGTGCTGTTAGGAATCGCTCCTTGAAAGACGAGCGAGAGCGTCCTTCCGGGTGCATTGCACTGAGTCGAGTGCTCGCTCGGGACTTTGCTCCCGGGGCCAAGGCAAGAGGGCGTGCTTGCCCGCAGAACTGAGAACACGCTGTTGGGCAGAGCTGCAACTGACCGCCGGAGTTCAGCTCTCGCCGGACGGCAGAAGGCGAAGAACGAAGCCGCTTGCGAGCGGCGCAGTGCAGCGAAGAGCTCTCCGAATTCGCCGCTAGCTCCACGGTCCTTCTGAGCTGCGAGTAGCAGCGCTCGCAGTACACGGAGCTTCGCAAGGCCCGAAGACCCGGAGGGAAGTATGGCACACGAAAATGTGCCAGGACAGAGACGTGTTCTACGTTGTCCCTTCTCGTCATGCAGTTTGTGCCTCTGCTGCTTGTGCTGTTAGGAATCGCTCCTTGAAAGACGAGCGAGAGCGTCCTTCCGGGTGCATTGCACTGAGTCGAGTGCTCGCTCGGGACTTTGCTCCCGGGGCCAAGGCAAGAGGGCGTGCTTGCCCGCAGAACTGAGAACACGCTGTTGGGCAGAGCTGCAACTGACCGCCGGAGTTCAGCTCTCGCCGGACGGCAGAAGGCGAAGAACGAAGCCGCTTGCGAGCGGCGCAGTGCAGCGAAGAGCTCTCCGAATTCGCCGCTAGCTCCACGGTCCTTCTCAGCTGCGAGTAGCAGCGCTCGCAGTACACGGAGCTTCGCAAGGCCCGAAGACCCGGAGGGAAGTATGGCACACGAAAATGTGCCAGGACAGAGACGTGTTCTACGTTGTCCCTTCTCGTCATGCAGTTTGTGCCTCTGCTGCTTCTGCTGTTAGGAATCGCTCCTTGAAAGACGAGCGAGAGCGTCCTTCCGGGTGCATTGCACTGAGTCGAGTGCTCGCTCGGGACTTTGCTCTCGGGGCCAAGGCAAGAGGGCGTGCTTGCCCGCAGAACTGAGAACACGCTGTTGGGCAGAGCTGCAACTGACCGCCGGAGTTCAGCTCTCGCCGGACGGCAGAAGGCGAAGAACGAAGCCGCTTGCGAGCGGCGCAGTGCAGCGAAGAGCTCTCCGAATTCGCCGCTAGCTCCACGGTCCTTCTGAGCTGCGAGTAGCAGCGCTCGCAGTACACGGAGCTTCGCAAGGCCCGAAGACCCGGAGGGAAGTATGGCACACGAAAATGTGCCAGGACAGAGACGTGTTCTACGTTGTCCCTTCTCGTCATGCAGTTTGTGCCTCTGCTGCTTGTGCTGTTAGGAATCGCTCCTTGAAAGACGAGCGAGAGCGTCCTTCCGGGTGCATTGCACTGAGTCGAGTGCTCGCTCGGGACTTTGCTCTCGGGGCCAAGGCAAGAGGGCGTGCTTGCCCGCAGAACTGAGAACACGCTGTTGGGCAGAGCTGCAACTGACCGCCGGAGTTCAGCTCTCGCCGGACGGCAGAAGGCGAAGAACGAAGCCGCTTGCGAGCGGCGCAGTGCAGCGAAGAGCTCTCCGAATTCGCCGCTAGCTCCACGGTCCTTCTCAGCTGCGAGTAGCAGCGCTCGCAGTACACGGAGCTTCGCAAGGCCCGAAGACCCGGAGGGAAGTATCGCACACGAAAATGTGCCAGGACAGAGACGTGTTCTACGTTGTCCCTTCTCGTCATGCAGTTTGTGCCTCTGCTGCTTCTGCTGTTAGGAATCGCTCCTTGAAAGACGAGCGAGAGCGTCCTTCCGGGTGCATTGCACTGAGTCGAGTGCTCGCTCGGGACTTTGCTCCCGGGGCCAAGGCAAGAGGGCGTGCTTGCCCGCAGAACTGAGAACACGCTGTTGGGCAGAGCTGCAACTGACCGCCGGAGTTCAGCTCTCGCCGGACGGCAGAAGGCGAAGAACGAAGCCGCTTGCGAGCGGCGCAGTGCAGCCAAGAGCTCTCCGAATTCGCCGCTAGCTCCACGGTCCTTCTCAGCTGCGAGTAGCAGCGCTCGCAGTACACGGAGCTTCGCAAGGCCCGAAGACCCGGAGGGAAGTATGGCACACGAAAATGTGCCAGGACAGAGACGTGTTCTACGTTGTCCCTTCTCGTCATGCAGTTTGTGCCTCTGCTGCTTGTGCTGTTAGGAATCGCTCCTTGAAAGACGAGCGAGAGCGTCCTTCCGGGTGCATTGCACTGAGTCGAGTGCTCGCTCGGGACTTTGCTCTCGGGGCCAAGGCAAGAGGGCGTGCTTGCCCGCAGAACTGAGAACACGCTGTTGGGCAGAGCTGCAACTGACCGCCGGAGTTCAGCTCTCGCCGGACGGCAGAAGGCGAAGAACGAAGCCGCTTGCGAGCGGCGCAGTGCAGCGAAGAGCTCTCCGAATTCGCCGCTAGCTCCACGGTCCTTCTGAGCTGCGAGTAGCAGCGCTCGCAGTACACGGAGCTTCGCAAGGCCCGAAGACCCGGAGGGAAGTTTCGCACACGAAAATGTGCCAGGACAGAGACGTGTTCTACGTTGTCCCTTCTCGTCATGCAGTTTGTGCCTCTGCTGCTTCTGCTGTTAGGAATCGCTCCTTGAAAGACGAGCGAGAGCGTCCTTCCGGGTGCATTGCACTGAGTCGAGTGCTCGCTCGGGACTTTGCTCTCGGGGCCAAGGCAAGAGGGCGTGCTTGCCCGCAGAACTGAGAACACGCTGTTGGGCAGAGCTGCAACTGACCGCCGGAGTTCAGCTCTCGCCGGACGGCAGAAGGCGAAGAACGAAGCCGCTTGCGAGCGGCGCAGTGCAGCGAAGAGCTCTCCGAATTCGCCGCTAGCTCCACGGTCCTTCTCAGCTGCGAGTAGCAGCGCTCGCAGTACACGGAGCTTCGCAAGGCCCGAAGACCCGGAGGGAAGTATGGCACACGAAAATGTGCCAGGACAGAGACGTGTTCTACGTTGTCCCTTCTCGTCATGCAGTTTGTGCCTCTGCTGCTTGTGCTGTTAGGAATCGCTCCTTGAAAGACGAGCGAGAGCGTCCTTCCGGGTGCATTGCACTGAGTCGAGTGCTCGCTCGGGACTTTGCTCTCGGGGCCAAGGCAAGAGGGCGTGCTTGCCCGCAGAACTGAGAACACGCTGTTGGGCAGAGCTGCAACTGACCGCCGGAGTTCAGCTCTCGCCGGACGGCAGAAGGCGAAGAACGAAGCCGCTTGCGAGCGGCGCAGTGCAGCGAAGAGCTCTCCGAATTCGCCGCTAGCTCCACGGTCCTTCTCAGCTGCGAGTAGCAGCGCTCGCAGTACACGGAGCTTCGCAAGGCCCGAAGACCCGGAGGGAAGTATCGCACACGAAAATGTGCCAGGACAGAGACGTGTTCTACGTTGTCCCTTCTCGTCATGCAGTTTGTGCCTCTGCTGCTTCTGCTGTTAGGAATCGCTCCTTGAAAGACGAGCGAGAGCGTCCTTCCGGGTGCATTGCACTGAGTCGAGTGCTCGCTCGGGACTTTGCTCTCGGGGCCAAGGCAAGAGGGCGTGCTTGCCCGCAGAACTGAGAACACGCTGTTGGGCAGAGCTGCAACTGACCGCCGGAGTTCAGCTGTCGCCGGACGGCAGAAGGCGTAGAACGAAGCCGCTTGCGAGCGGCGCAGTGCAGCGAAGAGCTCTCCGAATTCGCCGCTAGCTCCACGGTCCTTCTCAGCTGCGAGTAGCAGCGCTCGCAGTACACGGAGCTTCGCAAGGCCCGAAGACCCGGAGGGAAGTATCGCACACGAAAATGTGCCAGGACAGAGACGTGTTCTACGTTGTCCCTTCTCGTCATGCAGTTTGTGCCTCTGCTGCTTCTGCTGTTAGGAATCGCTCCTTGAAAGACGAGCGAGAGCGTCCTTCCGGGTGCATTGCACTGAGTCGAGTGCTCGCTCGGGACTTTGCTCTCGGGGCCAAGGCAAGAGGGCGTGCTTGCCCGCAGAACTGAGAACACGCTGTTGGGCAGAGCTGCAACTGACCGCCGGAGTTCAGCTGTCGCCGGACGGCAGAAGGCGAAGAACGAAGCCGCTTGCGAGCGGCGCAGTGCAGCCAAGAGCTCTCCGAATTCGCCGCTAGCTCCACGGTCCTTCTGAGCTGCGAGTAGCAGCGCTCGCAGTACACGGAGCTTCGCAAGGCCCGAAGACCCGGAGGGAAGTATGGCACACGAAAATGTGCCAGGACAGAGACGTGTTCTACGTTGTCCCTTCTCGTCATGCAGTTTGTGCCTCTGCTGCTTGTGCTGTTAGGAATCGCTCCTTGAAAGACGAGCGAGAGCGTCCTTCCGGGTGCATTGCACTGAGTCGAGTGCTCGCTCGGGACTTTGCTCTCGGGGCCAAGGCAAGAGGGCGTGCTTGCCCGCAGAACTGAGAACACGCTGTTGGGCAGAGCTGCAACTGACCGCCGGAGTTCAGCTGTCGCCGGACGGCAGAAGGCGTAGAACGAAGCCGCTTGCGAGCGGCGCAGTGCAGCGAAGAGCTCTCCGAATTCGCCGCTAGCTCCACGGTCCTTCTGAGCTGCGAGTAGCAGCGCTCGCAGTACACGGAGCTTCGCAAGGCCCGAAGACCCGGAGGGAAGTATCGCACACGAAAATGTGCCAGGACAGAGACGTGTTCTACGTTGTCCCTTCTCGTCATGCAGTTTGTGCCTCTGCTGCTTCTGCTGTTAGGAATCGCTCCTTGAAAGACGAGCGAGAGCGTCCTTCCGGGTGCATTGCACTGAGTCGAGTGCTCGCTCGGGACTTTGCTCTCGGGGCCAAGGCAAGAGGGCGTGCTTGCCCGCAGAACTGAGAACACGCTGTTGGGCAGAGCTGCAACTGACCGCCGGAGTTCAGCTGTCGCCGGACGGCAGAAGGCGTAGAACGAAGCCGCTTGCGAGCGGCGCAGTGCAGCGAAGAGCTCTCCGAATTCGCCGCTAGCTCCACGGTCCTTCTCAGCTGCGAGTAGCAGCGCTCGCAGTACACGGAGCTTCGCAAGGCCCGAAGACCCGGAGGGAAGTATCGCACACGAAAATGTGCCAGGACAGAGACGTGTTCTACGTTGTCCCTTCTCGTCATGCAGTTTGTGCCTCTGCTGCTTGTGCTGTTAGGAATCGCTCCTTGAAAGACGAGCGAGAGCGTCCTTCCGGGTGCATTGCACTGAGTCGAGTGCTCGCTCGGGACTTTGCTCTCGGGGCCAAGGCAAGAGGGCGTGCTTGCCCGCAGAACTGAGAACACGCTGTTGGGCAGAGCTGCAACTGACCGCCGGAGTTCAGCTGTCGCCGGACGGCAGAAGGCGAAGAACGAAGCCGCTTGCGAGCGGCGCAGTGCAGCCAAGAGCTCTCCGAATTCGCCGCTAGCTCCACGGTCCTTCTGAGCTGCGAGTAGCAGCGCTCGCAGTACACGGAGCTTCGCAAGGCCCGAAGACCCGGAGGGAAGTATGGCACACGAAAATGTGCCAGGACAGAGACGTGTTCTACGTTGTCCCTTCTCGTCATGCAGTTTGTGCCTCTGCTGCTTGTGCTGTTAGGAATCGCTCCTTGAAAGACGAGCGAGAGCGTCCTTCCGGGTGCATTGCACTGAGTCGAGTGCTCGCTCGGGACTTTGCTCTCGGGGCCAAGGCAAGAGGGCGTGCTTGCCCGCAGAACTGAGAACACGCTGTTGGGCAGAGCTGCAACTGACCGCCGGAGTTCAGCTGTCGCCGGACGGCAGAAGGCGAAGAACGAAGCCGCTTGCGAGCGGCGCAGTGCAGCGAAGAGCTCTCCGAATTCGCCGCTAGCTCCACGGTCCTTCTGAGCTGCGAGTAGCAGCGCTCGCAGTACACGGAGCTTCGCAAGGCCCGAAGACCCGGAGGGAAGTATGGCACACGAAAATGTGCCAGGACAGAGACGTGTTCTACGTTGTCCCTTCTCGTCATGCAGTTTGTGCCTCTGCTGCTTCTGCTGTTAGGAATCGCTCCTTGAAAGACGAGCGAGAGCGTCCTTCCGGGTGCATTGCACTGAGTCGAGTGCTCGCTCGGGACTTTGCTCTCGGGGCCAAGGCAAGAGGGCGTGCTTGCCCGCAGAACTGAGAACACGCTGTTGGGCAGAGCTGCAACTGACCGCCGGAGTTCAGCTCTCGCCGGACGGCAGAAGGCGAAGAACGAAGCCGCTTGCGAGCGGCGCAGTGCAGCCAAGAGCTCTCCGAATTCGCCGCTAGCTCCACGGTCCTTCTGAGCTGCGAGTAGCAGCGCTCGCAGTACACGGAGCTTCGCAAGGCCCGAAGACCCGGAGGGAAGTATCGCACACGAAAATGTGCCAGGACAGAGACGTGTTCTACGTTGTCCCTTCTCGTCATGCAGTTTGTGCCTCTGCTGCTTGTGCTGTTAGGAATCGCTCCTTGAAAGACGAGCGAGAGCGTCCTTCCGGGTGCATTGCACTGAGTCGAGTGCTCGCTCGGGACTTTGCTCTCGGGGCCAAGGCAAGAGGGCGTGCTTGCCCGCAGAACTGAGAACACGCTGTTGGGCAGAGCTGCAACTGACCGCCGGAGTTCAGCTCTCGCCGGACGGCAGAAGGCGAAGAACGAAGCCGCTTGCGAGCGGCGCAGTGCAGCGAAGAGCTCTCCGAATTCGCCGCTAGCTCCACGGTCCTTCTGAGCTGCGAGTAGCAGCGCTCGCAGTACACGGAGCTTCGCAAGGCCCGAAGACCCGGAGGGAAGTATGGCACACGAAAATGTGCCAGGACAGAGACGTGTTCTACGTTGTCCCTTCTCGTCATGCAGTTTGTGCCTCTGCTGCTTGTGCTGTTAGGAATCGCTCCTTGAAAGACGAGCGAGAGCGTCCTTCCGGGTGCATTGCACTGAGTCGAGTGCTCGCTCGGGACTTTGCTCTCGGGGCCAAGGCAAGAGGGCGTGCTTGCCCGCAGAACTGAGAACACGCTGTTGGGCAGAGCTGCAACTGACCGCCGGAGTTCAGCTGTCGCCGGACGGCAGAAGGCGAAGAACGAAGCCGCTTGCGAGCGGCGCAGTGCAGCCAAGAGCTCTCCGAATTCGCCGCTAGCTCCACGGTCCTTCTGAGCTGCGAGTAGCAGCGCTCGCAGTACACGGAGCTTCGCAAGGCCCGAAGACCCGGAGGGAAGTATGGCACACGAAAATGTGCCAGGACAGAGACGTGTTCTACGTTGTCCCTTCTCGTCATGCAGTTTGTGCCTCTGCTGCTTGTGCTGTTAGGAATCGCTCCTTGAAAGACGAGCGAGAGCGTCCTTCCGGGTGCATTGCACTGAGTCGAGTGCTCGCTCGGGACTTTGCTCTCGGGGCCAAGGCAAGAGGGCGTGCTTGCCCGCAGAACTGAGAACACGCTGTTGGGCAGAGCTGCAACTGACCGCCGGAGTTCAGCTCTCGCCGGACGGCAGAAGGCGAAGAACGAAGCCGCTTGCGAGCGGCGCAGTGCAGCCAAGAGCTCTCCGAATTCGCCGCTAGCTCCACGGTCCTTCTCAGCTGCGAGTAGCAGCGCTCGCAGTACACGGAGCTTCGCAAGGCCCGAAGACCCGGAGGGAAGTATCGCACACGAAAATGTGCCAGGACAGAGACGTGTTCTACGTTGTCCCTTCTCGTCATGCAGTTTGTGCCTCTGCTGCTTCTGCTGTTAGGAATCGCTCCTTGAAAGACGAGCGAGAGCGTCCTTCCGGGTGCATTGCACTGAGTCGAGTGCTCGCTCGGGACTTTGCTCTCGGGGCCAAGGCAAGAGGGCGTGCTTGCCCGCAGAACTGAGAACACGCTGTTGGGCAGAGCTGCAACTGACCGCCGGAGTTCAGCTGTCGCCGGACGGCAGAAGGCGAAGAACGAAGCCGCTTGCGAGCGGCGCAGTGCAGCCAAGAGCTCTCCGAATTCGCCGCTAGCTCCACGGTCCTTCTGAGCTGCGAGTAGCAGCGCTCGCAGTACACGGAGCTTCGCAAGGCCCGAAGACCCGGAGGGAAGTATGGCACACGAAAATGTGCCAGGACAGAGACGTGTTCTACGTTGTCCCTTCTCGTCATGCAGTTTGTGCCTCTGCTGCTTGTGCTGTTAGGAATCGCTCCTTGAAAGACGAGCGAGAGCGTCCTTCCGGGTGCATTGCACTGAGTCGAGTGCTCGCTCGGGACTTTGCTCTCGGGGCCAAGGCAAGAGGGCGTGCTTGCCCGCAGAACTGAGAACACGCTGTTGGGCAGAGCTGCAACTGACCGCCGGAGTTCAGCTGTCGCCGGACGGCAGAAGGCGAAGAACGAAGCCGCTTGCGAGCGGCGCAGTGCAGCCAAGAGCTCTCCGAATTCGCCGCTAGCTCCACGGTCCTTCTGAGCTGCGAGTAGCAGCGCTCGCAGTACACGGAGCTTCGCAAGGCCCGAAGACCCGGAGGGAAGTATGGCACACGAAAATGTGCCAGGACAGAGACGTGTTCTACGTTGTCCCTTCTCGTCATGCAGTTTGTGCCTCTGCTGCTTGTGCTGTTAGGAATCGCTCCTTGAAAGACGAGCGAGAGCGTCCTTCCGGGTGCATTGCACTGAGTCGAGTGCTCGCTCGGGACTTTGCTCTCGGGGCCAAGGCAAGAGGGCGTGCTTGCCCGCAGAACTGAGAACACGCTGTTGGGCAGAGCTGCAACTGACCGCCGGAGTTCAGCTGTCGCCGGACGGCAGAAGGCGAAGAACGAAGCCACTTGCGAGCGGCGCAGTGCAGCCAAGAGCTCTCCGAATTCGCCGCTAGCTCCACGGTCCTTCTGAGCTGCGAGTAGCAGCGCTCGCAGTACACGGAGCTTCGCAAGGCCCGAAGACCCGGAGGGAAGTATGGCACACGAAAATGTGCCAGGACAGAGACGTGTTCTACGTTGTCCCTTCTCGTCATGCAGTTTGTGCCTCTGCTGCTTGTGCTGTTAGGAATCGCTCCTTGAAAGACGAGCGAGAGCGTCCTTCCGGGTGCATTGCACTGAGTCGAGTGCTCGCTCGGGACTTTGCTCTCGGGGCCAAGGCAAGAGGGCGTGCTTGCCCGCAGAACTGAGAACACGCTGTTGGGCAGAGCTGCAACTGACCGCCGGAGTTCAGCTCTCGCCGGACGGCAGAAGGCGAAGAACGAAGCCGCTTGCGAGCGGCGCAGTGCAGCCAAGAGCTCTCCGAATTCGCCGCTAGCTCCACGGTCCTTCTGAGCTGCGAGTAGCAGCGCTCGCAGTACACGGAGCTTCGCAAGGCCCGAAGACCCGGAGGGAAGTATGGCACACGAAAATGTGCCAGGACAGAGACGTGTTCTACGTTGTCCCTTCTCGTCATGCAGTTTGTGCCTCTGCTGCTTGTGCTGTTAGGAATCGCTCCTTGAAAGACGAGCGAGAGCGTCCTTCCGGGTGCATTGCACTGAGTCGAGTGCTCGCTCGGGACTTTGCTCTCGGGGCCAAGGCAAGAGGGCGTGCTTGCCCGCAGAACTGAGAACACGCTGTTGGTCAGAGCTGCAACTGACCGCCGGAGTTCAGCTGTCGCCGGACGGCAGAAGGCGAAGAACGAAGCCGCTTGCGAGCGGCGCAGTGCAGCCAAGAGCTCTCCGAATTCGCCGCTAGCTCCACGGTCCTTCTGAGCTGCGAGTAGCAGCGCTCGCAGTACACAGAGCTTCGCAAGGCCCGAAGACCCGGAGGGAAGTATGGCACACGAAAATGTGCCAGGACAGAGACGTGTTCTACGTTGTCCCTTCTCGTCATGCAGTTTGTGCCTCTGCTGCTTGTGCTGTTAGGAATCGCTCCTTGAAAGACGAGCGAGAGCGTCCTTCCGGGTGCATTGCACTGAGTCGAGTGCTCGCTCGGGACTTTGCTCTCGGGGCCAAGGCAAGAGGGCGTGCTTGCCCGCAGAACTGAGAACACGCTGTTGGGCAGAGCTGCAACTGACCGCCGGAGTTCAGCTCTCGCCGGACGGCAGAAGGCGAAGAACGAAGCCGCTTGCGAGCGGCGCAGTGCAGCCAAGAGCTCTCCGAATTCGCCGCTAGCTCCACGGTCCTTCTGAGCTGCGAGTAGCAGCGCTCGCAGTACACGGAGCTTCGCAAGGCCCGAAGACCCGGAGGGAAGTATGGCACACGAAAATGTGCCAGGACAGAGACGTGTTCTACGTTGTCCCTTCTCGTCATGCAGTTTGTGCCTCTGCTGCTTGTGCTGTTAGGAATCGCTCCTTGAAAGACGAGCGAGAGCGTCCTTCCGGGTGCATTGCACTGAGTCGAGTGCTCGCTCGGGACTTTGCTCTCGGGGCCAAGGCAAGAGGGCGTGCTTGCCCGCAGAACTGAGAACACGCTGTTGGGCAGAGCTGCAACTGACCGCCGGAGTTCAGCTCTCGCCGGACGGCAGAAGGCGAAGAACGAAGCCGCTTGCGAGCGGCGCAGTGCAGCGAAGAGCTCTCCGAATTCGCCGCTAGCTCCACGGTCCTTCTCAGCTGCGAGTAGCAGCGCTCGCAGTACACGGAGCTTCGCAAGGCCCGAAGACCCGGAGGGAAGTTTCGCACACGAAAATGTGCCAGGACAGAGACGTGTTCTACGTTGTCCCTTCTCGTCATGCAGTTTGTGCCTCTGCTGCTTCTGCTGTTAGGAATCGCTCCTTGAAAGACGAGCGAGAGCGTCCTTCCGGGTGCATTGCACTGAGTCGAGTGCTCGCTCGGGACTTTGCTCTCGGGGCCAAGGCAAGAGGGCGTGCTTGCCCGCAGAACTGAGAACACGCTGTTGGGCAGAGCTGCAACTGACCGCCGGAGTTCAGCTCTCGCCGGACGGCAGAAGGCGAAGAACGAAGCCGCTTGCGAGCGGCGCAGTGCAGCGAAGAGCTCTCCGAATTCGCCGCTAGCTCCACGGTCCTTCTGAGCTGCGAGTAGCAGCGCTCGCAGTACACGGAGCTTCGCAAGGCCCGAAGACCCGGAGGGAAGTATGGCACACGAAAATGTGCCAGGACAGAGACGTGTTCTACGTTGTCCCTTCTCGTCATGCAGTTTGTGCCTCTGCTGCTTGTGCTGTTAGGAATCGCTCCTTGAAAGACGAGCGAGAGCGTCCTTCCGGGTGCATTGCACTGAGTCGAGTGCTCGCTCGGGACTTTGCTCTCGGGGCCAAGGCAAGAGGGCGTGCTTGCCCGCAGAACTGAGAACACGCTGTTGGGCAGAGCTGCAACTGACCGCCGGAGTTCAGCTCTCGCCGGACGGCAGAAGGCGAAGAACGAAGCCGCTTGCGAGCGGCGCAGTGCAGCCAAGAGCTCTCCGAATTCGCCGCTAGCTCCACGGTCCTTCTGAGCTGCGAGTAGCAGCGCTCGCAGTACACGGAGCTTCGCAAGGCCCGAAGACCCGGAGGGAAGTATCGCACACGAAAATGTGCCAGGACAGAGACGTGTTCTACGTTGTCCCTTCTCGTCATGCAGTTTGTGCCTCTGCTGCTTGTGCTGTTAGGAATCGCTCCTTGAAAGACGAGCGAGAGCGTCCTTCCGGGTGCATTGCACTGAGTCGAGTGCTCGCTCGGGACTTTGCTCCCGGGGCCAAGGCAAGAGGGCGTGCTTGCCCGCAGAACTGAGAACACGCTGTTGGGCAGAGCTGCAACTGACCGCCGGAGTTCAGCTGTCGCCGGACGGCAGAAGGCGAAGAACGAAGCCGCTTGCGAGCGGCGCAGTGCAGCCAAGAGCTCTCCGAATTCGCCGCTAGCTCCACGGTCCTTCTGAGCTGCGAGTAGCAGCGCTCGCAGTACACGGAGCTTCGCAAGGCCCGAAGACCCGGAGGGAAGTATGGCACACGAAAATGTGCCAGGACAGAGACGTGTTCTACGTTGTCCCTTCTCGTCATGCAGTTTGTGCCTCTGCTGCTTGTGCTGTTAGGAATCGCTCCTTGAAAGACGAGCGAGAGCGTCCTTCCGGGTGCATTGCACTGAGTCGAGTGCTCGCTCGGGACTTTGCTCCCGGGGCCAAGGCAAGAGGGCGTGCTTGCCCGCAGAACTGAGAACACGCTGTTGGGCAGAGCTGCAACTGACCGCCGGAGTTCAGCTGTCGCCGGACGGCAGAAGGCGAAGAACGAAGCCGCTTGCGAGCGGCGCAGTGCAGCGAAGAGCTCTCCGAATTCGCCGCTAGCTCCACGGTCCTTCTGAGCTGCGAGTAGCAGCGCTCGCAGTACACGGAGCTTCGCAAGGCCCGAAGACCCGGAGGGAAGTATGGCACACGAAAATGTGCCAGGACAGAGACGTGTTCTACGTTGTCCCTTCTCGTCATGCAGTTTGTGCCTCTGCTGCTTGTGCTGTTAGGAATCGCTCCTTGAAAGACGAGCGAGAGCGTCCTTCCGGGTGCATTGCACTGAGTCGAGTGCTCGCTCGGGACTTTGCTCTCGGGGCCAAGGCAAGAGGGCGTGCTTGCCCGCAGAACTGAGAACACGCTGTTGGGCAGAGCTGCAACTGACCGCCGGAGTTCAGCTCTCGCCGGACGGCAGAAGGCGAAGAACGAAGCCGCTTGCGAGCGGCGCAGTGCAGCGAAGAGCTCTCCGAATTCGCCGCTAGCTCCACGGTCCTTCTGAGCTGCGAGTAGCAGCGCTCGCAGTACACGGAGCTTCGCAAGGCCCGAAGACCCGGAGGGAAGTATGGCACACGAAAATGTGCCAGGACAGAGACGTGTTCTACGTTGTCCCTTCTCGTCATGCAGTTTGTGCCTCTGCTGCTTGTGCTGTTAGGAATCGCTCCTTGAAAGACGAGCGAGAGCGTCCTTCCGGGTGCATTGCACTGAGTCGAGTGCTCGCTCGGGACTTTGCTCTCGGGGCCAAGGCAAGAGGGCGTGCTTGCCCGCAGAACTGAGAACACGCTGTTGGGCAGAGCTGCAACTGACCGCCGGAGTTCAGCTGTCGCCGGACGGCAGAAGGCGTAGAACGAAGCCGCTTGCGAGCGGCGCAGTGCAGCGAAGAGCTCTCCGAATTCGCCGCTAGCTCCACGGTCCTTCTCAGCTGCGAGTAGCAGCGCTCGCAGTACACGGAGCTTCGCAAGGCCCGAAGACCCGGAGGGAAGTATGGCACACGAAAATGTGCCAGGACAGAGACGTGTTCTACGTTGTCCCTTCTCGTCATGCAGTTTGTGCCTCTGCTGCTTGTGCTGTTAGGAATCGCTCCTTGAAAGACGAGCGAGAGCGTCCTTCCGGGTGCATTGCACTGAGTCGAGTGCTCGCTCGGGACTTTGCTCTCGGGGCCAAGGCAAGAGGGCGTGCTTGCCCGCAGAACTGAGAACACGCTGTTGGGCAGAGCTGCAACTGACCGCCGGAGTTCAGCTCTCGCCGGACGGCAGAAGGCGAAGAACGAAGCCGCTTGCGAGCGGCGCAGTGCAGCCAAGAGCTCTCCGAATTCGCCGCTAGCTCCACGGTCCTTCTCAGCTGCGAGTAGCAGCGCTCGCAGTACACGGAGCTTCGCAAGGCCCGAAGACCCGGAGGGAAGTATGGCACACGAAAATGTGCCAGGACAGAGACGTGTTCTACGTTGTCCCTTCTCGTCATGCAGTTTGTGCCTCTGCTGCTTGTGCTGTTAGGAATCGCTCCTTGAAAGACGAGCGAGAGCGTCCTTCCGGGTGCATTGCACTGAGTCGAGTGCTCGCTCGGGACTTTGCTCTCGGGGCCAAGGCAAGAGGGCGTGCTTGCCCGCAGAACTGAGAACACGCTGTTGGGCAGAGCTGCAACTGACCGCCGGAGTTCAGCTCTCGCCGGACGGCAGAAGGCGAAGAACGAAGCCGCTTGCGAGCGGCGCAGTGCAGCGAAGAGCTCTCCGAATTCGCCGCTAGCTCCACGGTCCTTCTCAGCTGCGAGTAGCAGCGCTCGCAGTACACGGAGCTTCGCAAGGCCCGAAGACCCGGAGGGAAGTATGGCACACGAAAATGTGCCAGGACAGAGACGTGTTCTACGTTGTCCCTTCTCGTCATGCAGTTTGTGCCTCTGCTGCTTGTGCTGTTAGGAATCGCTCCTTGAAAGACGAGCGAGAGCGTCCTTCCGGGTGCATTGCACTGAGTCGAGTGCTCGCTCGGGACTTTGCTCTCGGGGCCAAGGCAAGAGGGCGTGCTTGCCCGCAGAACTGAGAACACGCTGTTGGGCAGAGCTGCAACTGACCGCCGGAGTTCAGCTCTCGCCGGACGGCAGAAGGCGAAGAACGAAGCCGCTTGCGAGCGGCGCAGTGCAGCCAAGAGCTCTCCGAATTCGCCGCTAGCTCCACGGTCCTTCTGAGCTGCGAGTAGCAGCGCTCGCAGTACACGGAGCTTCGCAAGGCCCGAAGACCCGGAGGGAAGTATGGCACACGAAAATGTGCCAGGACAGAGACGTGTTCTACGTTGTCCCTTCTCGTCATGCAGTTTGTGCCTCTGCTGCTTGTGCTGTTAGGAATCGCTCCTTGAAAGACGAGCGAGAGCGTCCTTCCGGGTGCATTGCACTGAGTCGAGTGCTCGCTCGGGACTTTGCTCCCGGGGCCAAGGCAAGAGGGCGTGCTTGCCCGCAGAACTGAGAACACGCTGTTGGGCAGAGCTGCAACTGACCGCCGGAGTTCAGCTGTCGCCGGACGGCAGAAGGCGAAGAACGAAGCCGCTTGCGAGCGGCGCAGTGCAGCCAAGAGCTCTCCGAATTCGCCGCTAGCTCCACGGTCCTTCTGAGCTGCGAGTAGCAGCGCTCGCAGTACACGGAGCTTCGCAAGGCCCGAAGACCCGGAGGGAAGTATGGCACACGAAAATGTGCCAGGACAGAGACGTGTTCTACGTTGTCCCTTCTCGTCATGCAGTTTGTGCCTCTGCTGCTTCTGCTGTTAGGAATCGCTCCTTGAAAGACGAGCGAGAGCGTCCTTCCGGGTGCATTGCACTGAGTCGAGTGCTCGCTCGGGACTTTGCTCCCGGGGCCAAGGCAAGAGGGCGTGCTTGCCCGCAGAACTGAGAACACGCTGTTGGGCAGAGCTGCAACTGACCGCCGGAGTTCAGCTGTCGCCGGACGGCAGAAGGCGAAGAACGAAGCCGCTTGCGAGCGGCGCAGTGCAGCGAAGAGCTCTCCGAATTCGCCGCTAGCTCCACGGTCCTTCTGAGCTGCGAGTAGCAGCGCTCGCAGTACACGGAGCTTCGCAAGGCCCGAAGACCCGGAGGGAAGTATGGCACACGAAAATGTGCCAGGACAGAGACGTGTTCTACGTTGTCCCTTCTCGTCATGCAGTTTGTGCCTCTGCTGCTTCTGCTGTTAGGAATCGCTCCTTGAAAGACGAGCGAGAGCGTCCTTCCGGGTGCATTGCACTGAGTCGAGTGCTCGCTCGGGACTTTGCTCTCGGGGCCAAGGCAAGAGGGCGTGCTTGCCCGCAGAACTGAGAACACGCTGTTGGGCAGAGCTGCAACTGACCGCCGGAGTTCAGCTCTCGCCGGACGGCAGAAGGCGAAGAACGAAGCCGCTTGCGAGCGGCGCAGTGCAGCGAAGAGCTCTCCGAATTCGCCGCTAGCTCCACGGTCCTTCTCAGCTGCGAGTAGCAGCGCTCGCAGTACACGGAGCTTCGCAAGGCCCGAAGACCCGGAGGGAAGTTTCGCACACGAAAATGTGCCAGGACAGAGACGTGTTCTACGTTGTCCCTTCTCGTCATGCAGTTTGTGCCTCTGCTGCTTCTGCTGTTAGGAATCGCTCCTTGAAAGACGAGCGAGAGCGTCCTTCCGGGTGCATTGCACTGAGTCGAGTGCTCGCTCGGGACTTTGCTCTCGGGGCCAAGGCAAGAGGGCGTGCTTGCCCGCAGAACTGAGAACACGCTGTTGGGCAGAGCTGCAACTGACCGCCGGAGTTCAGCTCTCGCCGGACGGCAGAAGGCGAAGAACGAAGCCGCTTGCGAGCGGCGCAGTGCAGCGAAGAGCTCTCCGAATTCGCCGCTAGCTCCACGGTCCTTCTCAGCTGCGAGTAGCAGCGCTCGCAGTACACGGAGCTTCGCAAGGCCCGAAGACCCGGAGGGAAGTTTCGCACACGAAAATGTGCCAGGACAGAGACGTGTTCTACGTTGTCCCTTCTCGTCATGCAGTTTGTGCCTCTGCTGCTTCTGCTGTTAGGAATCGCTCCTTGAAAGACGAGCGAGAGCGTCCTTCCGGGTGCATTGCACTGAGTCGAGTGCTCGCTCGGGACTTTGCTCTCGGGGCCAAGGCAAGAGGGCGTGCTTGCCCGCAGAACTGAGAACACGCTGTTGGGCAGAGCTGCAACTGACCGCCGGAGTTCAGCTCTCGCCGGACGGCAGAAGGCGAAGAACGAAGCCGCTTGCGAGCGGCGCAGTGCAGCGAAGAGCTCTCCGAATTCGCCGCTAGCTCCACGGTCCTTCTCAGCTGCGAGTAGCAGCGCTCGCAGTACACAGAGCTTCGCAAGGCCCGAAGACCCGGAGGGAAGTATCGCACACGAAAATGTGCCAGGACAGAGACGTGTTCTACGTTGTCCCTTCTCGTCATGCAGTTTGTGCTTCTGCTGCTTGTGCTGTTAGGAATCGCTCCTTGAAAGACGAGCGAGAGCGTCCTTCCGGGTGCATTGCACTGAGTCGAGTGCTCGCTCGGGACTTTGCTCTCGGGGCCAAGGCAAGAGGGCGTGCTTGCCCGCAGAACTGAGAACACGCTGTTGGGCAGAGCTGCAACTGACCGCCGGAGTTCAGCTGTCGCCGGACGGCAGAAGGCGTAGAACGAAGTCGCTTGCGAGCGGCGCAGTGCAGCGAAGAGCTCTCCGAATTCGCCGCTAGCTCCACGGTCCTTCTCAGCTGCGAGTAGCAGCGCTCGCAGTACACGGAGCTTCGCAAGGCCCGAAGACCCGGAGGGAAGTATGGCACACGAAAATGTGCCAGGACAGAGACGTGTTCTACGTTGTCCCTTCTCGTCATGCAGTTTGTGCCTCTGCTGCTTCTGCTGTTAGGAATCGCTCCTTGAAAGACGAGCGAGAGCGTCCTTCCGGGTGCATTGCACTGAGTCGAGTGCTCGCTCGGGACTTTGCTCTCGGGGCCAAGGCAAGAGGGCGTGCTTGCCCGCAGAACTGAGAACACGCTGTTGGGCAGAGCTGCAACTGACCGCCGGAGTTCAGCTCTCGCCGGACGGCAGAAGGCGAAGAACGAAGCCGCTTGCGAGCGGCGCAGTGCAGCCAAGAGCTCTCCGAATTCGCCGCTAGCTCCACGGTCCTTCTCAGCTGCGAGTAGCAGCGCTCGCAGTACACGGAGCTTCGCAAGGCCCGAAGACCCGGAGGGAAGTATCGCACACGAAAATGTGCCAGGACAGAGACGTGTTCTACGTTGTCCCTTCTCGTCATGCAGTTTGTGCCTCTGCTGCTTCTGCTGTTAGGAATCGCTCCTTGAAAGACGAGCGAGAGCGTCCTTCCGGGTGCATTGCACTGAGTCGAGTGCTCGCTCGGGACTTTGCTCTCGGGGCCAAGGCAAGAGGGCGTGCTTGCCCGCAGAACTGAGAACACGCTGTTGGGCAGAGCTGCAACTGACCGCCGGAGTTCAGCTCTCGCCGGACGGCAGAAGGCGAAGAACGAAGCCGCTTGCGAGCGGCGCAGTGCAGCCAAGAGCTCTCCGAATTCGCCGCTAGCTCCACGGTCCTTCTGAGCTGCGAGTAGCAGCGCTCGCAGTACACGGAGCTTCGCAAGGCCCGAAGACCCGGAGGGAAGTATGGCACACGAAAATGTGCCAGGACAGAGACGTGTTCTACGTTGTCCCTTCTCGTCATGCAGTTTGTGCCTCTGCTGCTTCTGCTGTTAGGAATCGCTCCTTGAAAGACGAGCGAGAGCGTCCTTCCGGGTGCATTGCACTGAGTCGAGTGCTCGCTCGGGACTTTGCTCTCGGGGCCAAGGCAAGAGGGCGTGCTTGCCCGCAGAACTGAGAACACGCTGTTGGGCAGAGCTGCAACTGACCGCCGGAGTTCAGCTGTCGCCGGACGGCAGAAGGCGAAGAACGAAGCCGCTTGCGAGCGGCGCAGTGCAGCCAAGAGCTCTCCGAATTCGCCGCTAGCTCCACGGTCCTTCTGAGCTGCGAGTAGCAGCGCTCGCAGTACACGGAGCTTCGCAAGGCCCGAAGACCCGGAGGGAAGTATGGCACACGAAAATGTGCCAGGACAGAGACGTGTTCTACGTTGTCCCTTCTCGTCATGCAGTTTGTGCCTCTGCTGCTTGTGCTGTTAGGAATCGCTCCTTGAAAGACGAGCGAGAGCGTCCTTCCGGGTGCATTGCACTGAGTCGAGTGCTCGCTCGGGACTTTGCTCTCGGGGCCAAGGCAAGAGGGCGTGCTTGCCCGCAGAACTGAGAACACGCTGTTGGGCAGAGCTGCAACTGACCGCCGGAGTTCAGCTGTCGCCGGACGGCAGAAGGCGAAGAACGAAGCCGCTTGCGAGCGGCGCAGTGCAGCCAAGAGCTCTCCGAATTCGCCGCTAGCTCCACGGTCCTTCTGAGCTGCGAGTAGCAGCGCTCGCAGTACACGGAGCTTCGCAAGGCCCGAAGACCCGGAGGGAAGTATGGCACACGAAAATGTGCCAGGACAGAGACGTGTTCTACGTTGTCCCTTCTCGTCATGCAGTTTGTGCCTCTGCTGCTTGTGCTGTTAGGAATCGCTCCTTGAAAGACGAGCGAGAGCGTCCTTCCGGGTGCATTGCACTGAGTCGAGTGCTCGCTCGGGACTTTGCTCTCGGGGCCAAGGCAAGAGGGCGTGCTTGCCCGCAGAACTGAGAACACGCTGTTGGGCAGAGCTGCAACTGACCGCCGGAGTTCAGCTCTCGCCGGACGGCAGAAGGCGAAGAACGAAGCCGCTTGCGAGCGGCGCAGTGCAGCGAAGAGCTCTCCGAATTCGCCGCTAGCTCCACGGTCCTTCTGAGCTGCGAGTAGCAGCGCTCGCAGTACACGGAGCTTCGCAAGGCCCGAAGACCCGGAGGGAAGTATGGCACACGAAAATGTGCCAGGACAGAGACGTGTTCTACGTTGTCCCTTCTCGTCATGCAGTTTGTGCCTCTGCTGCTTGTGCTGTTAGGAATCGCTCCTTGAAAGACGAGCGAGAGCGTCCTTCCGGGTGCATTGCACTGAGTCGAGTGCTCGCTCGGGACTTTGCTCTCGGGGCCAAGGCAAGAGGGCGTGCTTGCCCGCAGAACTGAGAACACGCTGTTGGGCAGAGCTGCAACTGACCGCCGGAGTTCAGCTCTCGCCGGACGGCAGAAGGCGAAGAACGAAGCCGCTTGCGAGCGGCGCAGTGCAGCCAAGAGCTCTCCGAATTCGCCGCTAGCTCCACGGTCCTTCTGAGCTGCGAGTAGCAGCGCTCGCAGTACACGGAGCTTCGCAAGGCCCGAAGACCCGGAGGGAAGTATGGCACACGAAAATGTGCCAGGACAGAGACGTGTTCTACGTTGTCCCTTCTCGTCATGCAGTTTGTGCCTCTGCTGCTTCTGCTGTTAGGAATCGCTCCTTGAAAGACGAGCGAGAGCGTCCTTCCGGGTGCATTGCACTGAGTCGAGTGCTCGCTCGGGACTTTGCTCTCGGGGCCAAGGCAAGAGGGCGTGCTTGCCCGCAGAACTGAGAACACGCTGTTGGGCAGAGCTGCAACTGACCGCCGGAGTTCAGCTCTCGCCGGACGGCAGAAGGCGAAGAACGAAGCCGCTTGCGAGCGGCGCAGTGCAGCCAAGAGCTCTCCGAATTCGCCGCTAGCTCCACGGTCCTTCTCAGCTGCGAGTAGCAGCGCTCGCAGTACACGGAGCTTCGCAAGGCCCGAAGACCCGGAGGGAAGTATGGCACACGAAAATGTGCCAGGACAGAGACGTGTTCTACGTTGTCCCTTCTCGTCATGCAGTTTGTGCCTCTGCTGCTTGTGCTGTTAGGAATCGCTCCTTGAAAGACGAGCGAGAGCGTCCTTCCGGGTGCATTGCACTGAGTCGAGTGCTCGCTCGGGACTTTGCTCTCGGGGCCAAGGCAAGAGGGCGTGCTTGCCCGCAGAACTGAGAACACGCTGTTGGGCAGAGCTGCAACTGACCGCCGGAGTTCAGCTCTCGCCGGACGGCAGAAGGCGAAGAACGAAGCCGCTTGCGAGCGGCGCAGTGCAGCCAAGAGCTCTCCGAATTCGCCGCTAGCTCCACGGTCCTTCTGAGCTGCGAGTAGCAGCGCTCGCAGTACACGGAGCTTCGCAAGGCCCGAAGACCCGGAGGGAAGTATGGCACACGAAAATGTGCCAGGACAGAGACGTGTTCTACGTTGTCCCTTCTCGTCATGCAGTTTGTGCCTCTGCTGCTTGTGCTGTTAGGAATCGCTCCTTGAAAGACGAGCGAGAGCGTCCTTCCGGGTGCATTGCACTGAGTCGAGTGCTCGCTCGGGACTTTGCTCCCGGGGCCAAGGCAAGAGGGCGTGCTTGCCCGCAGAACTGAGAACACGCTGTTGGGCAGAGCTGCAACTGACCGCCGGAGTTCAGCTGTCGCCGGACGGCAGAAGGCGAAGAACGAAGCCGCTTGCGAGCGGCGCAGTGCAGCCAAGAGCTCTCCGAATTCGCCGCTAGCTCCACGGTCCTTCTGAGCTGCGAGTAGCAGCGCTCGCAGTACACGGAGCTTCGCAAGGCCCGAAGACCCGGAGGGAAGTATGGCACACGAAAATGTGCCAGGACAGAGACGTGTTCTACGTTGTCCCTTCTCGTCATGCAGTTTGTGCCTCTGCTGCTTGTGCTGTTAGGAATCGCTCCTTGAAAGACGAGCGAGAGCGTCCTTCCGGGTGCATTGCACTGAGTCGAGTGCTCGCTCGGGACTTTGCTCTCGGGGCCAAGGCAAGAGGGCGTGCTTGCCCGCAGAACTGAGAACACGCTGTTGGGCAGAGCTGCAACTGACCGCCGGAGTTCAGCTCTCGCCGGACGGCAGAAGGCGAAGAACGAAGCCGCTTGCGAGCGGCGCAGTGCAGCGAAGAGCTCTCCGAATTCGCCGCTAGCTCCACGGTCCTTCTGAGCTGCGAGTAGCAGCGCTCGCAGTACACGGAGCTTCGCAAGGCCCGAAGACCCGGAGGGAAGTATGGCACACGAAAATGTGCCAGGACAGAGACGTGTTCTACGTTGTCCCTTCTCGTCATGCAGTTTGTGCCTCTGCTGCTTGTGCTGTTAGGAATCGCTCCTTGAAAGACGAGCGAGAGCGTCCTTCCGGGTGCATTGCACTGAGTCGAGTGCTCGCTCGGGACTTTGCTCTCGGGGCCAAGGCAAGAGGGCGTGCTTGCCCGCAGAACTGAGAACACGCAGTTGGGCAGAGCTGCAACTGACCGCCGGAGTTCAGCTGTCGCCGGACGGCAGAAGGCGAAGAACGAAGCCGCTTGCGAGCGGCGCAGTGCAGCGAAGAGCTCTCCGAATTCGCCGCTAGCTCCACGGTCCTTCTGAGCTGCGAGTAGCAGCGCTCGCAGTACACGGAGCTTCGCAAGGCCCGAAGACCCGGAGGGAAGTATCGCACACGAAAATGTGCCAGGACAGAGACGTGTTCTACGTTGTCCCTTCTCGTCATGCAGTTTGTGCCTCTGCTGCTTGTGCTGTTAGGAATCGCTCCTTGAAAGACGAGCGAGAGCGTCCTTCCGGGTGCATTGCACTGAGTCGAGTGCTCGCTCGGGACTTTGCTCCCGGGGCCAAGGCAAGAGGGCGTGCTTGCCCGCAGAACTGAGAACACGCTGTTGGGCAGAGCTGCAACTGACCGCCGGAGTTCAGCTCTCGCCGGACGGCAGAAGGCGAAGAACGAAGCCGCTTGCGAGCGGCGCAGTGCAGCGAAGAGCTCTCCGAATTCGCCGCTAGCTCCACGGTCCTTCTGAGCTGCGAGTAGCAGCGCTCGCAGTACACGGAGCTTCGCAAGGCCCGAAGACCCGGAGGGAAGTATGGCACACGAAAATGTGCCAGGACAGAGACGTGTTCTACGTTGTCCCTTCTCGTCATGCAGTTTGTGCCTCTGCTGCTTGTGCTGTTAGGAATCGCTCCTTGAAAGACGAGCGAGAGCGTCCTTCCGGGTGCATTGCACTGAGTCGAGTGCTCGCTCGGGACTTTGCTCTCGGGGCCAAGGCAAGAGGGCGTGCTTGCCCGCAGAACTGAGAACACGCTGTTGGGCAGAGCTGCAACTGACCGCCGGAGTTCAGCTCTCGCCGGACGGCAGAAGGCGAAGAACGAAGCCGCTTGCGAGCGGCGCAGTGCAGCGAAGAGCTCTCCGAATTCGCCGCTAGCTCCACGGTCCTTCTGAGCTGCGAGTAGCAGCGCTCGCAGTACACGGAGCTTCGCAAGGCCCGAAGACCCGGAGGGAAGTATGGCACACGAAAATGTGCCAGGACAGAGACGTGTTCTACGTTGTCCCTTCTCGTCATGCAGTTTGTGCCTCTGCTGCTTCTGCTGTTAGGAATCGCTCCTTGAAAGACGAGCGAGAGCGTCCTTCCGGGTGCATTGCACTGAGTCGAGTGCTCGCTCGGGACTTTGCTCCCGGGGCCAAGGCAAGAGGGCGTGCTTGCCCGCAGAACTGAGAACACGCTGTTGGGCAGAGCTGCAACTGACCGCCGGAGTTCAGCTCTCGCCGGACGGCAGAAGGCGAAGAACGAAGCCGCTTGCGAGCGGCGCAGTGCAGCGAAGAGCTCTCCGAATTCGCCGCTAGCTCCACGGTCCTTCTGAGCTGCGAGTAGCAGCGCTCGCAGTACACGGAGCTTCGCAAGGCCCGAAGACCCGGAGGGAAGTATGGCACACGAAAATGTGCCAGGACAGAGACGTGTTCTACGTTGTCCCTTCTCGTCATGCAGTTTGTGCCTCTGCTGCTTCTGCTGTTAGGAATCGCTCCTTGAAAGACGAGCGAGAGCGTCCTTCCGGGTGCATTGCACTGAGTCGAGTGCTCGCTCGGGACTTTGCTCTCGGGGCCAAGGCAAGAGGGCGTGCTTGCCCGCAGAACTGAGAACACGCTGTTGGGCAGAGCTGCAACTGACCGCCGGAGTTCAGCTCTCGCCGGACGGCAGAAGGCGAAGAACGAAGCCGCTTGCGAGCGGCGCAGTGCAGCGAAGAGCTCTCCGAATTCGCCGCTAGCTCCACGGTCCTTCTCAGCTGCGAGTAGCAGCGCTCGCAGTACACGGAGCTTCGCAAGGCCCGAAGACCCGGAGGGAAGTTTCGCACACGAAAATGTGCCAGGACAGAGACGTGTTCTACGTTGTCCCTTCTCGTCATGCAGTTTGTGCCTCTGCTGCTTCTGCTGTTAGGAATCGCTCCTTGAAAGACGAGCGAGAGCGTCCTTCCGGGTGCATTGCACTGAGTCGAGTGCTCGCTCGGGACTTTGCTCTCGGGGCCAAGGCAAGAGGGCGTGCTTGCCCGCAGAACTGAGAACACGCTGTTGGGCAGAGCTGCAACTGACCGCCTGAGTTCAGCTGTCGCCGGACGGCAGAAGGCGAAGAACGAAGCCGCTTGCGAGCGGCGCAGTGCAGCGAAGAGCTCTCCGAATTCGCCGCTAGCTCCACGGTCCTTCTGAGCTGCGAGTAGCAGCGCTCGCAGTACACGGAGCTTCGCAAGGCCCGAAGACCCGGAGGGAAGTATGGCACACGAAAATGTGCCAGGACAGAGACGTGTTCTACGTTGTCCCTTCTCGTCATGCAGTTTGTGCCTCTGCTGCTTGTGCTGTTAGGAATCGCTCCTTGAAAGACGAGCGAGAGCGTCCTTCCGGGTGCATTGCACTGAGTCGAGTGCTCGCTCGGGACTTTGCTCTCGGGGCCAAGGCAAGAGGGCGTGCTTGCCCGCAGAACTGAGAACACGCTGTTGGGCAGAGCTGCAACTGACCGCCGGAGTTCAGCTGTCGCCGGACGGCAGAAGGCGAAGAACGAAGCCGCTTGCGAGCGGCGCAGTGCAGCCAAGAGCTCTCCGAATTCGCCGCTAGCTCCACGGTCCTTCTGAGCTGCGAGTAGCAGCGCTCGCAGTACACGGAGCTTCGCAAGGCCCGAAGACCCGGAGGGAAGTATGGCACACGAAAATGTGCCAGGACAGAGACGTGTTCTACGTTGTCCCTTCTCGTCATGCAGTTTGTGCCTCTGCTGCTTCTGCTGTTAGGAATCGCTCCTTGAAAGACGAGCGAGAGCGTCCTTCCGGGTGCATTGCACTGAGTCGAGTGCTCGCTCGGGACTTTGCTCTCGGGGCCAAGGCAAGAGGGCGTGCTTGCCCGCAGAACTGAGAACACGCTGTTGGGCAGAGCTGCAACTGACCGCCGGAGTTCAGCTCTCGCCGGACGGCAGAAGGCGAAGAACGAAGCCGCTTGCGAGCGGCGCAGTGCAGCCAAGAGCTCTCCGAATTCGCCGCTAGCTCCACGGTCCTTCTGAGCTGCGAGTAGCAGCGCTCGCAGTACACGGAGCTTCGCAAGGCCCGAAGACCCGGAGGGAAGTATGGCACACGAAAATGTGCCAGGACAGAGACGTGTTCTACGTTGTCCCTTCTCGTCATGCAGTTTGTGCCTCTGCTGCTTGTGCTGTTAGGAATCGCTCCTTGAAAGACGAGCGAGAGCGTCCTTCCGGGTGCATTGCACTGAGTCGAGTGCTCGCTCGGGACTTTGCTCTCGGGGCCAAGGCAAGAGGGCGTGCTTGCCCGCAGAACTGAGAACACGCTGTTGGGCAGAGCTGCAACTGACCGCCGGAGTTCAGCTGTCGCCGGACGGCAGAAGGCGAAGAACGAAGCCGCTTGCGAGCGGCGCAGTGCAGCCAAGAGCTCTCCGAATTCGCCGCTAGCTCCACGGTCCTTCTGAGCTGCGAGTAGCAGCGCTCGCAGTACACGGAGCTTCGCAAGGCCCGAAGACCCGGAGGGAAGTATGGCACACGAAAATGTGCCAGGACAGAGACGTGTTCTACGTTGTCCCTTCTCGTCATGCAGTTTGTGCCTCTGCTGCTTCTGCTGTTAGGAATCGCTCCTTGAAAGACGAGCGAGAGCGTCCTTCCGGGTGCATTGCACTGAGTCGAGTGCTCGCTCGGGACTTTGCTCTCGGGGCCAAGGCAAGAGGCGTGCTTGCCCGCAGAACTGAGAACACGCTGTTGGGCAGAGCTGCAACTGACCGCCGGAGTTCAGCTCTCGCCGGACGGCAGAAGGCGAAGAACGAAGCCGCTTGCGAGCGGCGCAGTGCAGCCAAGAGCTCTCCGAATTCGCCGCTAGCTCCACGGTCCTTCTGAGCTGCGAGTAGCAGCGCTCGCAGTACACGGAGCTTCGCAAGGCCCGAAGACCCGGAGGGAAGTATGGCACACGAAAATGTGCCAGGACAGAGACGTGTTCTACGTTGTCCCTTCTCGTCATGCAGTTTGTGCCTCTGCTGCTTGTGCTGTTAGGAATCGCTCCTTGAAAGACGAGCGAGAGCGTCGGCCTTCCGGGTGCATTGCACTGAGTCGAGTGCTCGCTCGGGACTTTGCTCTCGGGGCCAAGGCAAGAGGGCGTGCTTGCCCGCAGAACTGAGAACACGCTGTTGGGCAGAGCTGCAACTGACCGCCGGAGTTCAGCTCTCGCCGGACGGCAGAAGGCGAAGAACGAAGCCGCTTGCGAGCGGCGCAGTGCAGCCAAGAGCTCTCCGAATTCGCCGCTAGCTCCACGGTCCTTCTGAGCTGCGAGTAGCAGCGCTCGCAGTACACGGAGCTTCGCAAGGCCCGAAGACCCGGAGGGAAGTATGGCACACGAAAAATGTGCCAGGACAGAGACGTGTTCTACGTTGTCCCTTCTCGTCATGCAGTTTGTGCCTCTGCTGCTTGTGCTGTTAGGAATCGCTCCTTGAAAGACGAGCGAGAGCGTCCTTCCGGGTGCATTGCACTGAGTCGAGTGCTCGCTCGGGACTTTGCTCCGGGGCCAAGGCAAGAGGGCGTGCTTGCCCGCAGAACTGAGAACACGCTGTTGGGCAGAGCTGCAACTGACCGCCGGAGTTCAGCTGTCGCCGGACGGCAGAAGGCGAAGAACGAAGCCGCTTGCGAGCGGCGCAGTGCAGCCAAGAGCTCTCCGAATTCGCCGCTAGCTCCACGGTCCTTCTGAGCTGCGAGTAGCAGCGCTCGCAGTACACGGAGCTTCGCAAGGCCCGAAGACCCGGAGGGAAGTATGGCACACGAAAATGTGCCAGGACAGAGACGTGTTCTACGTTGTCCCTTCTCGTCATGCAGTTTGTGCCTCTGCTGCTTCTGCTGTTAGGAATCGCTCCTTGAAAGACGAGCGAGAGCGTCCTTCCGGGTGCATTGCACTGAGTCGAGTGCTCGCTCGGGACTTTGCTCTCGGGGCCAAGGCAAGAGGGCGTGCTTGCCCGCAGAACTGAGAACACGCTGTTGGGCAGAGCTGCAACTGACCGCCGGAGTTCAGCTGTCGCCGGACGGCAGAAGGCGAAGAACGAAGCCGCTTGCGAGCGGCGCAGTGCAGCCAAGAGCTCTCCGAATTCGCCGCTAGCTCCACGGTCCTTCTGAGCTGCGAGTAGCAGCGCTCGCAGTACACGGAGCTTCGCAAGGCCCGAAGACCCGGAGGGAAGTATGGCACACGAAAATGTGCCAGGACAGAGACGTGTTCTACGTTGTCCCTTCTCGTCATGCAGTTTGTGCCTCTGCTGCTTCTGCTGTTAGGAATCGCTCCTTGAAAGACGAGCGAGAGCGTCCTTCCGGGTGCATTGCACTGAGTCGAGTGCTCGCTCGGGACTTTGCTCTCGGGGCCAAGGCAAGAGGGCGTGCTTGCCCGCAGAACTGAGAACACGCTGTTGGGCAGAGCTGCAACTGACCGCCGGAGTTCAGCTCTCGCCGGACGGCAGAAGGCGAAGAACGAAGCCGCTTGCGAGCGGCGCAGTGCAGCCAAGAGCTCTCCGAATTCGCCGCTAGCTCCACGGTCCTTCTGAGCTGCGAGTAGCAGCGCTCGCAGTACACGGAGCTTCGCAAGGCCCGAAGACCCGGAGGGAAGTATGGCACACGAAAATGTGCCAGGACAGAGACGTGTTCTACGTTGTCCCTTCTCGTCATGCAGTTTGTGCCTCTGCTGCTTGTGCTGTTAGGAATCGCTCCTTGAAAGACGAGCGAGAGCGTCCTTCCGGGTGCATTGCACTGAGTCGAGTGCTCGCTCGGGACTTTGCTCTCGGGGCCAAGGCAAGAGGGCGTGCTTGCCCGCAGAACTGAGAACAACGCTGTTGGGCAGAGCTGCAACTGACCGCCGGAGTTCAGCTGTCGCCGGACGGCAGAAGGCGAAGAACGAAGCCGCTTGCGAGCGGCGCAGTGCAGCCAAGAGCTCTCGAATTCGCCGCTAGCTCCACGGTCCTCTGAGCTGCGAGTAGCAGCGCTCGCAGTACACGGAGCTTCGCAAGGCCCGAAGACCCGGAGGGAAGTATGGCACACGAAAATGTGCCAGGACAGAGACGTGTTCTACGTTGTCCCCTTCTCGTCATGCAGTTTGTGCCTCTGCTGCTTCTGCTGTTAGGAATCGCTCCTTGAAAGACGAGCGAGAGCGTCCTTCCGGGTGCATTGCACTGAGTCGAGTGCTCGCTCGGGACTTTGCTATGCTCTCGGGGCCAAGGCAAGAGGGCGTGCTTGCCCGCAGAACTGAGAACACGCTGTTGGGCAGAGCTGCAACTGACCGCCGGAGTTCAGCTCTCGCCGGACGGCAGAAGGCGAAGAACGAAGCCGCTTGCGAGCGGCGCAGTGCAGCCAAGAGCTCTCCGAATTCGCCGCTAGCTCCACGGTCCTTCTGAGCTGCGAGTAGCAGCGCTCGCAGTACACGGAGCTTCGCAAGGCCCGAAGACCCGGAGGGAAGTATGGCACACGAAAATGTGCCAGGACAGAGGACGTGTTCTACGTTGTCCCTTCTCGTCATGCAGTTTGTGCCTCTGCTGCTTGTGCTGTTAGGAATCGCTCCTTGAAAGACGAGCGAGAGCGTCCCTTCCGGGTGCATTGCACTGAGTCGAGTGCTCGCTCGGGACTTTGCTCTCGGGGCCAAGGCAAGAGGGCGTGCTTGCCCGCAGAACTGAGAACACGCTGTTGGGCAGAGCTGCAACTGACCGCCGGAGTTCAGCTCTCGCCGGACGGCAGAAGGCGAAGAACGAAGCCGCTTGCGAGCGGCGCAGTGCAGCCAAGAGCTCTCCGAATTCGCCGCTAGCTCCACGGTCCTTCTGAGCTGCGAGTAGCAGCGCTCGCAGTACACGGAGCTTCGCAAGGCCCGAAGACCCGGAGGGAAGTATGGCACACGAAAATGTGCCAGGACAGAGACGTGTTCTACGTTGTCCCTTCTCGTCATGCAGTTTGTGCCTCTGCTGCTTGTGCTGTTAGGAATCGCTCCTTGAAAGACGAGCGAGAGCGTCCTTCCGGGTGCATTGCACTGAGTCGAGTGCTCGCTCGGGACTTTGCTCCCGGGGCCAAGGCAAGAGGGCGTGCTTGCCCGCAGAACTGAGAACACGCTGTTGGGCAGAGCTGCAACTGACCGCCGGAGTTCAGCTGTCGCCGGACGGCAGAAGGCGAAGAACGAAGCCGCTTGCGAGCGGCGCAGTGCAGCCAAGAGCTCTCCCGAATTCGCCGCTAGCTCCACGGTCCTTCTGAGCTGCGAGTAGCAGCGCTCGCAGTACACGGAGCTTCGCAAGGCCCGAAGACCCGGAGGGAAGTATGGCACACGAAAATGTGCCAGGACAGAGACGTGTTCTACGTTGTCCCTTCTCGTCATGCAGTTTGTGCCTCTGCTGCTTCTGCTGTTAGGAATCGCTCCTTGAAAGACGAGCGAGAGCGTCCTTCCGGGTGCATTGCACTGAGTCGAGTGCTCGCTCGGGACTTTGCTCTCGGGGCCAAGGCAAGAGGGCGTGCTTGCCCGCAGAACTGAGAACACGCTGTTGGGCAGAGCTGCAACTGACCGCCGGAGTTCAGCTGTCGCCGGACGGCAGAAGGCGAAGAACGAAGCCGCTTGCGAGCGGGCGCAGTGCAGCGAAGAGCTCTCCGAATTCGCCGCTAGCTCCACGGTCCTTCTCAGCTGCGAGTAGCAGCGCTCGCAGTACACGGAGCTTCGCAAGGCCCGAAGACCCGGAGGGAAGTATGGCACACGAAAATGTGCCAGGACAGAGACGTGTTCTACGTTGTCCCTTCTCGTCATGCAGTTTGTGCCTCTGCTGCTTCTGCTGTTAGGAATCGCTCCTTGAAAGACGAGCGAGAGCGTCCTTCCGGGTGCATTGCACTGAGTCGAGTGCTCGCTCGGGACTTTGCTCTCGGGGCCAAGGCAAGAGGGCGTGCTTGCCCGCAGAACTGAGAACACGCTGTTGGGCAGAGCTGCAACTGACCGCCGGAGTTCAGCTCTCGCCGGACGGCAGAAGGCGAAGAACGAAGCCGCTTGCGAGCGGCGCAGTGCAGCGAAGAGCTCTCCGAATTCGCCGCTAGCTCCACGGTCCTTCTCAGCTGCGAGTAGCAGCGCTCGCAGTACACGGAGCTTCGCAAGGCCCGAAGACCCGGAGGGAAGTATGGCACACGAAAATGTGCCAGGACAGAGACGTGTTCTACGTTGTCCCTTCTCGTCATGCAGTTTGTGCCTCTGCTGCTTGTGCTGTTAGGAATCGCTCCTTGAAAGACGAGCGAGAGCGTCCTTCCGGGTGCATTGCACTGAGTCGAGTGCTCGCTCGGGACTTTGCTCTCGGGGCCAAGGCAAGAGGGCGTGCTTGCCCGCAGAACTGAGAACACGCAGTTGGCAGAGCTGCAACTGACCGCCGGAGTTCAGCTGTCGCCGGACGGCAGAAGGCGAAGAACGAAGCCGCTTGCGAGCGGCGCAGTGCAGCGAAGAGCTCTCCGAATTCGCCGCTAGCTCCACGGTCCTTCTCAGCTGCGAGTAGCAGCGCTCGCAGTACACGGAGCTTCGCAAGGCCCGAAGACCCGGAGGGAAGTATCGCACACGAAAATGTGCCAGGACAGAGGACGTGTTCTACGTTGTCCCCTTCTCGTCATGCAGTTTGTGCCTCTGCTGCTTGTGCTGTTAGGAATCGCTCCTTGAAAGACGAGCGAGAGCGTCCTTCCGGGTGCATTGCACTGAGTCGAGTGCTCGCTCGGGACTTTGCTCCCGGGGCCAAGGCAAGAGGGCGTGCTTGCCCGCAGAACTGAGAACACGCTGTTGGGCAGAGCTGCAACTGACCGCCGGAGTTCAGCTGTCGCCGGACGGCAGAAGGCGAAGAACGAAGCCGCTTGCGAGCGGCGCAGTGCAGCGAAGAGCTCTCCGAATTCGCCGCTAGCTCCACGGTCCTTCTGAGCTGCGAGTAGCAGCGCTCGCAGTACACGGAGCTTCGCAAGGCCCGAAGACCCGGAGGGAAGTATGGCACACGAAAATGTGCCAGGACAGAGACGTGTTCTACGTTGTCCCTTCTCGTCATGCAGTTTGTGCCTCTGCTGCTTGTGCTGTTAGGAATCGCTCCTTGAAAGACGAGCGAGAGCGTCCTTCCGGGTGCATTGCACTGAGTCGAGTGCTCGCTCGGGACTTTGCTCTCGGGGCCAAGGCAAGAGGGCGTGCTTGCCCGCAGAACTGAGAACACGCTGTTGGGCAGAGCTGCAACTGACCGCCGGAGTTCAGCTCTCGCCGGACGGCAGAAGGCGAAGAACGAAGCCGCTTGCGAGCGGCGCAGTGCAGCGAAGAGCTCTCCGAATTCGCCGCTAGCTCCACGGTCCTTCTGAGCTGCGAGTAGCAGCGCTCGCAGTACACGGAGCTTCGCAAGGCCCGAAGACCCGGAGGGAAGTATGGCACACGAAAATGTGCCAGGACAGAGACGTGTTCTACGTTGTCCCTTCTCGTCATGCAGTTTGTGCCTCTGCTGCTTCTGCTGTTAGGAATCGCTCCTTGAAAGACGAGCGAGAGCGTCCTTCCGGGTGCATTGCACTGAGTCGAGTGCTCGCTCGGGACTTTGCTCCCGGGGCCAAGGCAAGAGGGCGTGCTTGCCCGCAGAACTGAGAACACGCTGTTGGGGCAGAGCTGCAACTGACCGCCGGAGTTCAGCTCTCGCCGGACGGCAGAAGGCGAAGAACGAAGCCGCTTGCGAGCGGCGCAGTGCAGCGAAGAGCTCTCCGAATTCGCCGCTAGCTCCACGGTCCTTCTGAGCTGCGAGTAGCAGCGCTCGCAGTACACGGAGCTTCGCAAGGCCCGAAGACCCGGAGGGAAGTATGGCACACGAAAATGTGCCAGGACAGAGACGTGTTCTACGTTGTCCCTTCTCGTCATGCAGTTTGTGCCTCTGCTGCTTCTGCTGTTAGGAATCGCTCCTTGAAAGACGAGCGAGAGCGTCCTTCCGGGTGCATTGCACTGAGTCGAGTGCTCGCTCGGGACTTTGCTCTCGGGGCCAAGCAAGAGGGCGTGCTTGCCCGCAGAACTGAGAACACGCTGTTGGGCAGAGCTGCAACTGACCGCCGGAGTTCAGCTCTCGCCGGACGGCAGAAGGCGAAGAACGAAGCCGCTTGCGAGCGGCGCAGTGCAGCGAAGAGCTCTCCGAATTCGCCGCTAGCTCCACGGTCCTTCTCAGCTGCGAGTAGCAGCGCTCGCAGTACACGGAGCTTCGCAAGGCCCGAAGGACCCGGAGGGAAGTTTCGCACACGAAAATGTGCCAGGACAGAGACGTGTTCTACGTTGTCCCTTCTCGTCATGCAGTTTGTGCCTCTGCTGCTTCTGCTGTTAGGAATCGCTCCTTGAAAGACGAGCGAGAGCGTCCTTCCGGGTGCATTGCACTGAGTCGAGTGCTCGCTCGGGGACTTTAAAGGCAAGAGGGCGTGCTTGCCCGCAGAACTGAGAACACGCTGTTGGGCAGAGCTGCAACTGACCGCCGGAGTTCAGCTCTCGCCGGACGGCAGAAGGCGAAGAACGAAGCCGCTTGCGAGCGGCGCAGTGCAGCGAAGAGCTCTCCGAATTCGCCGCTAGCTCCACGGTCCTTCTCAGCTGCGAGTAGCAGCGCTCGCAGTACACGGAGCTTCGCAAGGCCCGAAGACCCGGAGGGAAGTTTCGCACACGAAAATGTGCCAGGACAGAGACGTGTTCTACGTTGTCCCTTCTCGTCATGCAGTTTGTGCCTCTGCTGCTTCTGCTGTTAGGAATCGCTCCTTGAAAGACGAGCGAGAGCGTCCTTCCGGGTGCATTGCACTGAGTCGAGTGCTCGCTCGGGACTTTGCTCTCGGGGCCAAGGCAAGAGGGCGTGCTTGCCCGCAGAACTGAGAACACGCTGTTGGGCAGAGCTGCAACTGACCGCCGGAGTTCAGCTCTCGCCGGACGGCAGAAGGCGAAGAACGAAGCCGCTTGCGAGCGGCGCAGTGCAGCGAAGAGCTCTCCGAATTCGCCGCTAGCTCCACGGTCCTTCTGAGCTGCGAGTAGCAGCGCTCGCAGTACACGGAGCTTCGCAAGGCCCGAAGACCCGGAGGGAAGTATGGCACACGAAAATGTGCCAGGACAGAGACGTGTTCTACGTTGTCCCTTCTCGTCATGCAGTTTGTGCCTCTGCTGCTTGTGCTGTTAGGAATCGCTCCTTGAAAGACGAGCGAGAGCGTCCTTCCGGGTGCATTGCACTGAGTCGAGTGCTCGCTCGGGACTTTGCTCTCGGGGCCAAGGCAAGAGGGCGTGCTTGCCCGCAGAACTGAGAACACGCTGTTGGGCAGAGCTGCAACTGACCGCCGGAGTTCAGCTGTCGCCGGACGGCAGAAGGCGAAGAACGAAGCCGCTTGCGAGCGGCGCAGTGCAGCCAAGAGCTCTCCGAATTCGCCGCTAGCTCCACGGTCCTTCTGAGCTGCGAGTAGCAGCGCTCGCAGTACACGGAGCTTCGCAAGGCCCGAAGACCCGGAGGGAAGTATGGCACACGAAAATGTGCCAGGACAGAGACGTGTTCTACGTTGTCCCTTCTCGTCATGCAGTTTGTGCCTCTGCTGCTTGTGCTGTTAGGAATCGCTCCTTGAAAGACGAGCGAGAGCGTCCTTCCGGGTGCATTGCACTGAGTCGAGTGCTCGCTCGGGACTTTGCTCTCGGGGCCAAGGCAAGAGGGCGTGCTTGCCCGCAGAACTGAGAACACGCTGTTGGGCAGAGCTGCAACTGACCGCCGGAGTTCAGCTGTCGCCGGACGGCAGAAGGCGAAGAACGAAGCCGCTTGCGAGCGGCGCAGTGCAGCCAAGAGCTCTCCGAATTCGCCGCTAGCTCCACGGTCCTTCTGAGCTGCGAGTAGCAGCGCTCGCAGTACACGGAGCTTCGCAAGGCCCGAAGACCCGGAGGGAAGTATGGCACACGAAAATGTGCCAGGACAGAGACGTGTTCTACGTTGTCCCTTCTCGTCATGCAGTTTGTGCCTCTGCTGCTTGTGCTGTTAGGAATCGCTCCTTGAAAGACGAGCGAGAGCGTA
>NW_028276198.1:0-38962 GCF_052056855.1 Sturnus vulgaris | reverse complement strand
TGGAAGGACGCTCTCGCTCGTCTTTCAAGGAGCGATTCCTACAGCAGAAGCAGCAGAGGCACAAACTGCATGACGAGAAGGGACAACGTAGAACACGTCTCTGTCCTGGCGCATTTTCGTGTGCGATACTTCCCTCCGGGTCTTCGGGCCTTGCGAAGCTCTGTGTACTGCGAGCGCTGCTACTCGCAGCTGAGAAGGACCGTGGAGCTAGCGGCGAATTCGGAGAGCTCTTCGCTGCACTGCGCCGCTCGCAAGCGGCTTCGTTCTTCGCCTTCTGCCGTCCGGCGAGAGCTGAACTCCAGCGGTCAGTTGCAGCTCTGCCCAACAGCGTGTTCTCAGTTCTGCGGGCAAGCACGCCCTCTTGCCTTGGCCCCGAGTGCAAAGACCCGAGCGAGCACTCGACTCAGTGCAATGCACCCGGAAGGACGCTCTCGCTCGTCTTTCAAGGAGCGATTCCTAACAGCAGAAGCAGCAGAGGCACAAACTGCATGACGAGAAGGGACAACGTAGAACACGTCTCTGTCCTGGCACATTTCCGTGTGCCATACTTCCCTCCGGGTCTTCGGGCCTTGCGAAGCTCTGTGTACTGCGAGCGCTGCTACTCGCAGCTGAGAAGGACCGTGAGCTAGCGGCGAATTCGGAGAGCTCTTCGCTGCACTGCGCCGCTCGCAAGCGGCTTCGTTCTTCGCCTTCTGCCGTCCGGCGACAGCTGAACTCCAGCGGTCAGTTGCAGCTCTGCCCAACAGCGTGTTCTCAGTTCTGCGGGCAAGCACGCCCTCTTGCCTTGGCCCCGAGAGCAAAGTCCCGAGCGAGCACTCGACTCAGTGCAATGCACCCGGAAGGACGCTCTCGCTCGTCTTTCAAGGAGCGATTCCTAACAGCAGAAGCAGCAGAGGCACAAACTGCATGACGAGAAGGGACAACGTAGAACACGTCTCTGTCCTGGCACATTTCCGTGTGCGATACTTCCCTCCGGGTCTTCGGGCCTTGCGAAGCCCTGTGTACTGCGAGCGCTGCTACTCGCAGCTGAGAAGGACCGTGGAGCTAGCGGCGAATTCGGAGAGCTCTTCGCTGCACTGCGCCGCTCGCAAGCGGCTTCGTTCTTCGCCTTCTGCCGTCCGGCGAGAGCTGAACTCCAGCGGTCAGTTGCAGCTCTGCCCAACAGCGTGTTCTCAGTTCTGCGGGCAAGCACGCCCTCTTGCCTTGGCCCCGAGTGCAAAGTCCCGAGCGAGCACTCGACTCAGTGCAATGCACCCGGAAGGACGCTCTCGCTCGTCTTTCAAGGAGCGATTCCTAACAGCAGAAGCAGCAGAGGCACAAACTGCATGACGAGAAGGGACAACGTAGAACACGTCTCTGTCCTGGCACATTTTCGTGTGCCATACTTCCCTCCGGGTCTTCGGGCCTTGCGAAGCTCTGTGTACTGCGAGCGCTGCTACTCGCAGCTGAGAAGGACCGTGGAGCTAGCGGCGAATTCGGAGAGCTCTTCGCTGCACTGCGCCGCTCGCAAGCGGCTTCGTTCTTCGCCTTCTGCCGTCCGGCGAGAGCTGAACTCCAGCGGTCAGTTGCAGCTCTGCCCAACAGCGTGTTCTCAGTTCTGCGGGCAAGCACGCCCTCTTGCCTTGGCCCCGAGAGCAAAGTCCCGAGCGAGCACTCGACTCAGTGCAATGCACCCGGAAGGACGCTCTCGCTCGTCTTTCAAGGAGCGATTCCTAACAGCAGAAGCAGCAGAGGCACAAACTGCATGACGAGAAGGGACAACGTAGAACACGTCTCTGTCCTGGCACATTTTCGTGTGCGATACTTCCCTCCGGGTCTTCGGGCTTGCGAAGCCCTGTGTACTGCGAGCGCTGCTACTCGCAGCTGAGAAGGACCGTGGAGCTAGCGGCGAATTCGGAGAGCTCTTCGCTGGCACTGCGCCGCTCGCAAGCGGCTTCGTTCTTCGCCTTCTGCCGTCCGGCGAGAGCTGAACTCCAGCGGTCAGTTGCAGCTCTGCCCAACAGCGTGTTCTCAGTTCTGCGGGCAAGCACGCCCTCTTGCCTTGGCCCCGAGTGCAAAGTCCCGAGCGAGCACTCGACTCAGTGCAATGCACCCGGAAGGACGCTCTCGCTCGTCTTTCAAGGAGCGATTCCTAACAGCAGAAGCAGCAGAGGCACAAACTGCATGACGAGAAGGGACAACGTAGAACACGTCTCTGTCCTGGCACATTTTCGTGTGCGATACTTCCCTCCGGGTCTTCGGGCCTTGCGAAGCTCTGTGTACTGCGAGCGCTGCTACTCGCAGCTGAGAAGGACCGTGGAGCTAGCGGCGAATTCGGAGAGCTCTTCGCTGCACTGCGCCGCTCGCAAGCGGCTTCGTTCTTCGCCTTCTGCCGTCCGGCGACAGCTGAACTCCAGCGGTCAGTTGCAGCTCTGCCCAACAGCGTGTTCTCAGTTCTGCGGGCAAGCACGCCCTCTTGCCTTGGCCCCGAGTGCAAAGTCCCGAGCGAGCACTCGACTCAGTGCAATGCACCCGGAAGGACGCTCTCGCTCGTCTTTCAAGGAGCGATTCCTAACAGCAGAAGCAGCAGAGGCACAAACTGCATGACGAGAAGGGACAACGTAGAACACGTCTCTGTCCTGGCACATTTTCGTGTGCGATACTTCCCTCCGGGTCTTCGGGCCTTGCGAAGCTCTGTGTACTGCGAGCGCTGCTACTCGCAGCTGAGAAGGACCGTGGAGCTAGCGGCGAATTCGGAGAGCTCTTCGCTGCACTGCGCCGCTCGCAAGCGGCTTCGTTCTTCGCCTTCTGCCGTCCGGCGAGAGCTGAACTCCAGCGGTCAGTTGCAGCTCTGCCCAACAGCGTGTTCTCAGTTCTGCGGGCAAGCACGCCCTCTTGCCTTGGCCCCGAGTGCAAAGACCCGAGCGAGCACTCGACTCAGTGCAATGCACCCGGAAGGACGCTCTCGCTCGTCTTTCAAGGAGCGATTACCTACAGCAGAAGCAGCAGAGGCACAAACTGCATGACGAGAAGGGACAACGTAGAACACGTCTCTGTCCCTGGCACATTTCCGTGTGCGATACTTCCCTCCGGGTCTTCGGGCCTTGCGAAGCCCTGTGTACTGCGAGCGCTGCTACTCGCAGCTGAGAAGGACCGTGGAGCTAGCGGCGAATTCGGAGAGCTCTTCGCTGCACTGCGCCGCTCGCAAGCGGCTTCGTTCTTCGCCTTTTGCCGTCCGGCGAGAGCTGAACTCCAGCGGTCAGTTGCAGCTCTGCCCAACAGCGTGTTCTCAGTTCTGCGGGCAAGCACGCCCTCTTGCCTTGGCCCCGAGTGCAAAGTCCCGAGCGAGCACTCGACTCAGTGCAATGCACCCGGAAGGACGCTCTCGCTCGTCTTTCAAGGAGCGATTCCTAACAGCAGAAGCAGCAGAGGCACAAACTGCATGACGAGAAGGGACAACGTAGAACACGTCTCTGTCCTGGCACATTTTCGTGTGCGATACTTCCCTCCGGGTCTTCGGGCCTTGCGAAGCCCTGTGTACTGCGAGCGCTGCTACTCGCAGCTGAGAAGGACCGTGGAGCTAGCGGCGAATTCGGAGAGCTCTTCGCTGCACTGCGCCGCTCGCAAGCGGCTTCGTTCTTCGCCTTCTGCCGTCCGGCGAGAGCTGAACTCCAGCGGTCAGTTGCAGCTCTGCCCAACAGCGTGTTCTCAGTTCTGCGGGCAAGCACGCCCTCTTGCCTTGGCCCCGAGAGCAAAGTCCCGAGCGAGCACTCGACTCAGTGCAATGCACCCGGAAGGACGCTCTCGCTCGTCTTTCAAGGAGCGATTACCTACAGCAGAAGCAGCAGAGGCACAAACTGCATGACGAGAAGGGACAACGTAGAACACGTCTCTGTCCTGGCACATTTCCGTGTGCGATACTTCCCTCCGGGTCTTCGGGCCTTGCGAAGCCCTGTGTACTGCGAGCGCTGCTACTCGCAGCTGAGAAGGACCGTGGAGCTAGCGGCGAATTCGGAGAGCTCTTCGCTGCACTGCGCCGCTCGCAAGCGGCTTCGTTCTTCGCCTTCTGCCGTCCGGCGAGAGCTGAACTCCAGCGGTCAGTTGCAGCTCTGCCCAACAGCGTGTTCTCAGTTCTGCGGGCAAGCACGCCCTCTTGCCTTGGCCCCGAGAGCAAAGTCCCGAGCGAGCACTCGACTCAGTGCAATGCACCCGGAAGGACGCTCTCGCTCGTCTTTCAAGGAGCGATTACCTACAGCAGAAGCAGCAGAGGCACAAACTGCATGACGAGAAGGGACAACGTAGAACACGTCTCTGTCCTGGCACATTTCCGTGTGCGATACTTCCCTCCGGGTCTTCGGGCCTTGCGAAGCCCTGTGTACTGCGAGCGCTGCTACTCGCAGCTGAGAAGGACCGTGGAGCTAGCGGCGAATTCGGAGAGCTCTTCGCTGCACTGCGCCGCTCGCAAGCGGCTTCGTTCTTCGCCTTCTGCCGTCCGGCGACAGCTGAACTCCAGCGGTCAGTTGCAGCTCTGCCCAACAGCGTGTTCTCAGTTCTGCGGGCAAGCACGCCCTCTTGCCTTGGCCCCGAGAGCAAAGTCCCGAGCGAGCACTCGACTCAGTGCAATGCACCCGGAAGGACGCTCTCGCTCGCCTTTCAAGGAGCGATTCCTAACAGCAGAAGCAGCAGAGGCACAAACTGCATGACGAGAAGGGACAACGTAGAACACGTCTCTGTCCTGGCACATTTCCGTGTGCGATACTTCCCTCCGGGTCTTCGGGCCTTGCGAAGCTCTGTGTACTGCGAGCGCTGCTACTCGCAGCTGAGAAGGACCGTGGAGCTAGCGGCGAATTCGGAGAGCTCTTCGCTGCACTGCGCCGCTCGCAAGCGGCTTCGTTCTTCGCCTTCTGCCGTCCGGCGAGAGCTGAACTCCAGCGGTCAGTTGCAGCTCTGCCCAACAGCGTGTTCTCAGTTCTGCGGGCAAGCACGCCCTCTTGCCTTGGCCCCGAGTGCAAAGTCCCGAGCGAGCACTCGACTCAGTGCAATGCACCCGGAAGGACGCTCTCGCTCGTCTTTCAAGGAGCGATTCCTAACAGCAGAAGCAGCAGAGGCACAAACTGCATGACGAGAAGGGACAACGTAGAACACGTCTTCTGTCCTGGCACATTTTCGTGTGCGATACTTCCCTCCGGGTCTTCGGGCCTTGCGAAGCTCTGTGTACTGCGAGCGCTGCTACTCGCAGCTGAGAAGGACCGTGGAGCTAGCGGCGAATTCGGAGAGCTCTTCGCTGCACTGCGCCGCTCGCAAGCGGCTTCGTTCTTCGCCTTCTGCCGTCCGGCGAGAGCTGAACTCCAGCGGTCAGTTGCAGCTCTGCCCAACAGCGTGTTCTCAGTTCTGCGGGCAAGCACGCCCTCTTGCCTTGGCCCCGAGAGCAAAGTCCCGAGCGAGCACTCGACTCAGTGCAATGCACCCGGAAGGACGCTCTCGCTCGTCTTTCAAGGAGCGATTCCTAACAGCAGAAGCAGCAGAGGCACAAACTGCATGACGAGAAGGGACAACGTAGAACACGTCTCTTGTCCTGGCGCATTTTCGTGTGCGATACTTCCCTCCGGGTCTTCGGGCCTTGCGAAGCTCTGTGTACTGCGAGCGCTGCTACTCGCAGCTGAGAAGGACCGTGGAGCTAGCGGCGAATTCGGAGAGCTCTTCGCTGCACTGCGCCGCTCGCAAGCGGCTTCGTTCTTCGCCTTCTGCCGTCCGGCGAGAGCTGAACTCCAGCGGTCAGTTGCAGCTCTGCCCAACAGCGTGTTCTCAGTTCTGCGGGCAAGCACGCCCTCTTGCCTTGGCCCCGAGAGCAAAGTCCCGAGCGAGCACTCGACTCAGTGCAATGCACCCGGAAGGACGCTCTCGCTCGTCTTTCAAGGAGCGATTCCTAACAGCAGAAGCAGCAGAGGCACAAACTGCATGACGAGAAGGGACAACGTAGAACACGTCTCTGTCCTGGCGCATTTTCGTGTGCGATACTTCCCTCCGGTCTTCGGGCCTTGCGAAGCTCTGTGTACTGCGAGCGCTGCTACTCGCAGCTGAGAAGGACCGTGGAGCTAGCGGCGAATTCGGAGAGCTCTTCGCTGCACTGCGCCGCTCGCAAGCGGCTTCGTTCTTCGCCTTCTGCCGTCCGGCGAGAGCTGAACTCCAGCGGTCAGTTGCAGCTCTGCCCAACAGCGTGTTCTCAGTTCTGCGGGCAAGCACGCCCTCTTGCCTTGGCCCCGAGTGCAAAGACCCGAGCGAGCACTCGACTCAGTGCAATGCACCCGGAAGGACGCTCTCGCTCGTCTTTCAAGGAGCGATTCCTAACAGCAGAAGCAGCAGAGGCACAAACTGCATGACGAGAAGGGACAACGTAGAACACGTCTCTGTCCTGGCACATTTCCGTGTGCCATACTTCCCTCCGGGTCTTCGGGCCTTGCGAAGCTCTGTGTACTGCGAGCGCTGCTACTCGCAGCTGAGAAGGACCGTGGAGCTAGCGGCGAATTCGGAGAGCTCTTCGCTGCACTGCGCCGCTCGCAAGCGGCTTCGTTCTTCGCCTTCTGCCGTCCGGCGACAGCTGAACTCCAGCGGTCAGTTGCAGCTCTGCCCAACAGCGTGTTCTCAGTTCTGCGGGCAAGCACGCCCTCTTGCCTTGGCCCCGAGAGCAAAGTCCCGAGCGAGCACTCGACTCAGTGCAATGCACCCGGAAGGACGCTCTCGCTCGTCTTTCAAGGAGCGATTCCTAACAGCAGAAGCAGCAGAGGCACAAACTGCATGACGAGAAGGGACAACGTAGAACACGTCTCTGTCCTGGCACATTTCGTGTGCGATACTTCCCTCCGGGTCTTCGGGCCTTGCGAAAGCCCTGTGTACTGCGAGCGCTGCTACTCGCAGCTGAGAAGGACCGTGGAGCTAGCGGCGAATTCGGAGAGCTCTTCGCTGCACTGCGCCGCTCGCAAGCGGCTTCGTTCTTCGCCTTCTGCCGTCCGGCGAGAGCTGAACTCCAGCGGTCAGTTGCAGCTCTGCCCAACAGCGTGTTCTCAGTTCTGCGGGCAAGCACGCCCTCTTGCCTGGCCCCGAGTGCAAAGTCCCGAGCGAGCACTCGACTCAGTGCAATGCACCCGGAAGGACGCTCTCGCTCGTCTTTCAAGGAGCGATTCCTAACAGCAGAAGCAGCAGAGCACAAACTGCATGACGAGAAGGGACAACGTAGAACACGTCTCTGTCCTGGCACATTTTCGTGTGCCATACTTCCCTCCGGGTCTTCGGGCCTTGCGAAGCTCTGTGTACTGCGAGCGCTGCTACTCGCAGCTGAGAAGGACCGTGGAGCTAGCGGCGAATTCGGAGAGCTCTTCGCTGCACTGCGCCGCTCGCAAGCGGCTTCGTTCTTCGCCTTCTGCCGTCCGGCGAGAGCTGAACTCAGCGGTCAGTTGCAGCTCTGCCCAACAGCGTGTTCTCAGTTCTGCGGGCAAGCACGCCCTCTTGCCTTGGCCCCGAGAGCAAAGTCCCGAGCGAGCACTCGACTCAGTGCAATGCACCCGGAAGGACGCTCTCGCTCGCCTTTCAAGGAGCGATTCCTAACAGCAGAAGCAGCAGAGGCACAAACTGCATGACGAGAAGGGACAACGTAGAACACGTCTCTGTCCTGGCACATTTTCGTGTGCGATACTTCCCTCCGGGTCTTCGGGCCTTGCGAAGCCCTGTGTACTGCGAGCGCTTGCTACTCGCAGCTGAGAAGGACCGTGGAGCTAGCGGCGAATTCGGAGAGCTCTTCGCTGCACTGCGCCGCTCGCAAGCGGCTTCGTTCTTCGCCTTCTGCCGTCCGGCGAGAGCTGAACTCCAGCGGTCAGTTGCAGCTCTGCCCAACAGCGTGTTCTCAGTTCTGCGGGCAAGCACGCCCTCTTGCCTTGGCCCCGAGTGCAAAGTCCCGAGCGAGCACTCGACTCAGTGCAATGCACCGGAAGGACGCTCTCGCTCGTCTTTCAAGGAGCGATTCCTAACAGCAGAAGCAGCAGAGGCACAAACTGCATGACGAGAAGGGACAACGTAGAACACGTCTCTGTCCTGGCACATTTTCGTGTGCGATACTTCCCTCCGGGTCTTCGGGCCTTGCGAAGCTCTGTGTACTGCGAGCGCTGCTACTCGCAGCTGAGAAGGACCGTGGAGCTAGCGGCGAATTCGGAGAGCTCTTCGCTGCACTGCGCCGCTCGCAAGCGGCTTCGTTCTTCGCCTTCTGCCGTCCGGCGACAGCTGAACTCCAGCGGTCAGTTGCAGCTCTGCCCAACAGCGTGTTCTCAGTTCTGCGGGCAAGCACGCCCTCTTGCCTTGGCCCCGAGTGCAAAGTCCCGAGCGAGCACTCGACTCAGTGCAATGCACCCGGAAGGACGCTCTCGCTCGTCTTTCAAGGAGCGATTCCTAACAGCAGAAGCAGCAGAGGCACAAACTGCATGACGAGAAGGGACAACGTAGAACACGTCCTCTGTCCTGGCACATTTTCGTGTGCGATACTTCCCTCCGGGTCTTCGGGCCTTGCGAAGCTCTGTGTACTGCGAGCGCTGCTACTCGCAGCTGAGAAGGACCGTGGAGCTAGCGGCGAATTCGGAGAGCTCTTCGCTGCACTGCGCCGCTCGCAAGCGGCTTCGTTCTTCGCCTTCTGCCGTCCGGCGAGAGCTGAACTCCAGCGGTCAGTTGCAGCTCTGCCCAACAGCGTGTTCTCAGTTCTGCGGGCAAGCACGCCCTCTTGCCTTGGCCCCGAGTGCAAAGACCCGAGCGAGCACTCGACTCAGTGCAATGCACCCGGAAGGACGCTCTCGCTCGTCTTTCAAGGAGCGATTACCTACAGCAGAAGCAGCAGAGGCACAAACTGCATGACGAGAAGGGACAACGTAGAACACGTCTCTGTCCTGGCACATTTCCGTGTGCGATACTTCCCTCCGGGTCTTCGGGCCTTGCGAAGCCCTGTGTACTGCGAGCGCTGCTACTCGCAGCTGAGAAGGACCGTGGAGCTAGCGGCGAATTCGGAGAGCTCTTCGCTGCACTGCGCCGCTCGCAAGCGGCTTCGTTCTTCGCCTTTTGCCGTCCGGCGAGAGCTGAACTCCAGCGGTCAGTTGCAGCTCTGCCCAACAGCGTGTTCTCAGTTCTGCGGGCAAGCACGCCCTCTTGCCTTGGCCCCGAGTGCAAAGTCCCGAGCGAGCACTCGACTCAGTGCAATGCACCCGGAAGGACGCTCTCGCTCGTCTTTCAAGGAGCGATTCCTAACAGCAGAAGCAGCAGAGGCACAAACTGCATGACGAGAAGGGACAACGTAGAACACGTCTCTGTCCTGGCACATTTCCGTGTGCCATACTTCCCTCCGGGTCTTCGGGCCTTGCGAAGCTCTGTGTACTGCGAGCGCTGCTACTCGCAGCTGAGAAGGACCGTGGAGCTAGCGGCGAATTCGGAGAGCTCTTCGCTGCACTGCGCCGCTCGCAAGCGGCTTCGTTTTCGCCTTCTGCCGTCCGGCGAGAGCTGAACTCCAGCGGTCAGTTGCAGCTCTGCCCAACAGCGTGTTCTCAGTTCTGCGGGCAAGCACGCCCTCTTGCCTTGGCCCCGAGTGCAAAGTCCCGAGCGAGCACTCGACTCAGTGCAATGCACCCGGAAGGACGCTCTCGCTCGTCTTTCAAGGAGCGATTCCTAACAGCAGAAGCAGCAGAGGCACAAACTGCATGACGAGAAGGGACAACGTAGAACACGTCTCTGTCCTGGCACATTTTCGTGTGCGATACTTCCCTCCGGGTCTTCGGGCCTTGCGAAGCTCTGTGTACTGCGAGCGCTGCTACTCGCAGCTGAGAAGGACCGTGGAGCTAGCGGCGAATTCGGAGAGCTCTTCGCTGCACTGCGCCGCTCGCAAGCGGCTTCGTTCTTCGCCTTCTGCCGTCCGGCGAGAGCTGAACTCCAGCGGTCAGTTGCAGCTCTGCCCAACAGCGTGTTCTCAGTTCTGCGGGCAAGCACGCCCTCTTGCCTTGGCCCCGAGTGCAAAGTCCCGAGCGAGCACTCGACTCAGTGCAATGCACCCGGAAGGACGCTCTCGCTCGTCTTTCAAGGAGCGATTCCTAACAGCAGAAGCAGCAGAGGCACAAACTGCATGACGAGAAGGGACAACGTAGAACACGTCTCTGTCCTGGCGCATTTTCGTGTGCGATACTTCCCTCCGGGTCTTCGGGCCTTGCGAAGCTCTGTGTACTGCGAGCGCTGCTACTCGCAGCTGAGAAGGACCGTGGAGCTAGCGGCGAATTCGGAGAGCTCTTCGCTGCACTGCGCCGCTCGCAAGCGGCTTCGTTCTTCGCCTTCTGCCGTCCGGCGAGAGCTGAACTCCAGCGGTCAGTTGCAGCTCTGCCCAACAGCGTGTTCTCAGTTCTGCGGGCAAGCACGCCCTCTTGCCTTGGCCCCGAGTGCAAAGTCCCGAGCGAGCACTCGACTCAGTGCAATGCACCCGGAAGGACGCTCTCGCTCGTCTTTCAAGGAGCGATTCCTAACAGCAGAAGCAGCAGAGGCACAAACTGCATGACGAGAAGGGACAACGTAGAACACGTCTCTGTCCTGGCACATTTTCGTGTGCCGATACTTCCCTCCGGGTCTTCGGGCCTTGCGAAGCTCTGTGTACTGCGAGCGCTGCTACTCGCAGCTGAGAAGGACCGTGGAGCTAGCGGCGAATTCGGAGAGCTCTTCGCTGCACTGCGCCGCTCGCAAGCGGCTTCGTTCTTCGCCTTCTGCCGTCCGGCGAGAGCTGAACTCCAGCGGTCAGTTGCAGCTCTGCCCAACAGCGTGTTCTCAGTTCTGCGGGCAAGCACGCCCTCTTGCCTTGGCCCCGAGAGCAAAGCCCCGAGCGAGCACTCGACTCAGTGCAATGCACCCGGAAGGACGCTCGTCGCTCGCCTTTCAAGGAGCGATTCCTAACAGCAGAAGCAGCAGAGGCACAAACTGCATGACGAGAAGGGACAACGTAGAACACGTCTCTGTCCTGGCACATTTCCGTGTGCCATACTTCCCTCCGGGTCTTCGGGCCTTGCGAAGCCCTGTGTACTGCGAGCGCTGCTACTCGCAGCTGAGAAGGACCGTGGAGCTAGCGGCGAATTCGGAGAGCTCTTCGCTGCACTGCGCCGCTCGCAAGCGGCTTCGTTCTTCGCCTTCTGCCGTCCGGCGAGAGCTGAACTCCAGCGGTCAGTTGCAGCTCTGCCCAACAGCGTGTTCTCAGTTCTGCGGGCAAGCACGCCCTCTTGCCTTGGCCCCGAGAGCAAAGCCCGAGCGAGCACTCGACTCAGTGCAATGCACCCGGAAGGACGCTCTCGCTCGCCTTTCAAGGAGCGATTCCTAACAGCAGAAGCAGCAGAGGCACAAACTGCATGACGAGAAGGGACAACGTAGAACACGTCTCTGTCCTGGCACATTTCCGTGTGCCATACTTCCCTCCGGGTCTTCGGGCCTTGCGAAGCTCTGTGTACTGCGAGCGCTGCTACTCGCAGCTGAGAGGACCGTGGAGCTAGCGGCGAATTCGGAGAGCTCTTCGCTGCACTGCGCCGCTCGCAAGCGGCTTCGTTCTTCGCCTTCTGCCGTCCGGCGAGAGCTGAACTCCAGCGGTCAGTTTCAGCTCTGCCCAACAGCGTGTTCTCAGTTCTGCGGGCAAGCACGCCCTCTTGCCTTGGCCCCGAGTGCAAAGTCCCGAGCGAGCACTCGACTCAGTGCAATGCACCCGGAAGGACGCTCTCGCTCGCCTTTCAAGGAGCGATTCCTAACAGCAGAAGCAGCAGAGGCACAAACTGCATGACGAGAAGGGACAACGTAGAACACGTCTCTGTCCTGGCACATTTTCGTGTGCGATACTTCCCTCCGGGGTCTTCGGGCCTTGCGAAGCCCTGTGTACTGCGAGCGCTGCTACTCGCAGCTGAGAAGGACCGTGGAGCTAGCGGCGAATTCGGAGAGCTCTTCGCTGCACTGCGCCGCTCGCAAGCGGCTTCGTTCTTCGCCTTCTGCCGTCCCGGCGAGAGCTGAACTCCAGCGGTCAGTTGCAGCTCTGCCCAACAGCGTGTTCTCAGTTCTGCGGCAAGCACGCCCTCTTGCCTTGGCCCCGAGAGCAAAGTCCCGAGCGAGCACTCGACTCAGTGCAATGCACCCGGAAGGACGCTCTCGCTCGTCTTTCAAGGAGCGATTCCTAACAGCAGAAGCAGCAGAGGCACAAACTGCATGACGAGAAGGGACAACGTAGAACACGTCTCTGTCCTGGCACATTTCGTGTGCGATACTTCCCTCCGGGTCTTCGGGCCTTGCGAAGCCCTGTGTACTGCGAGCGCTGCTACTCGCAGCTGAGAAGGACCGTGGAGCTAGCGGCGAATTCGGAGAGCTCTTCGCTGCACTGCGCCGCTCGCAAGCGGCTTCGTTCTTCGCCTTCTGCCCGTCCGGCGAGAGCTGAACTCCAGCGGTCAGTTGCAGCTCTGCCCAACAGCGTGTTCTCAGTTCTGCGGGCAAGCACGCCCTCTTGCCTTGGCCCCGAGTGCAAAGTCCCGAGCGAGCACTCGACTCAGTGCAATGCACCCGGAAGGACGCTCTCGCTCGTCTTTCAAGGAGCGATTCCTAACAGCAGAAGCAGCAGAGGCACAAACTGCATGACGAGAAGGGACAACGTAGAACACGTCTCTGTCCTGGCACATTTTCGTGTGCCATACTTCCCTCCGGGTCTTCGGGCCTTGCGAAGCTCTGTGTACTGCGAGCGCTGCTACTCGCAGCTGAGAAGGACCGTGGAGCTAGCGGCGAATTCGGAGAGCTCTTCGCTGCACTGCGCCGCTCGCAAGCGGCTTCGTTCTTCGCCTTCTGCCGTCCGGCGAGAGCTGAACTCCAGCGGTCAGTTGCAGCTCTGCCCAACAGCGTGTTCTCAGTTCTGCGGGCAAGCACGCCCTCTTGCCTTGGCCCCGAGAGCAAAGTCCCGAGCGAGCACTCGACTCAGTGCAATGCACCCGGAAGGACGCTCTCGCTCGTCTTTCAAGGAGCGATTCCTAACAGCAGAAGCAGCAGAGGCACAAACTGCATGACGAGAAGGGACAACGTAGAACACGTCTCTGTCCTGGCACATTTTCGTGTGCGATACTTCCCTCCGGGTCTTCGGGCCTTGCGAAGCCCTGTGTACTGCGAGCGCTGCTACTCGCAGCTGAGAAGGACCGTGGAGCTAGCGGCGAATTCGGAGAGCTCTTCGCTGCACTGCGCCGCTCGCAAGCGGCTTCGTTCTTCGCCTTCTGCCGTCCGGCGAGAGCTGAACTCCAGCGGTCAGTTGCAGCTCTGCCCAACAGCGTGTTCTCAGTTCTGCGGGCAAGCACGCCCTCTTGCCTTGGCCCCGAGAGCAAAGTCCCGAGCGAGCACTCGACTCAGTGCAATGCACCCGGAAGGACGCTCTCGCTCGTCTTTCAAGGAGCGATTCCTAACAGCAGAAGCAGCAGAGGCACAAACTGCATGACGAGAAGGGACAACGTAGAACACGTCTCTGTCCTGGCACATTTCCGTGTGCCATACTTCCCTCCGGGTCTTCGGGCCTTGCGAAGCTCTGTGTACTGCGAGCGCTGCTACTCGCAGCTGAGAAGGACCGTGGAGCTAGCGGCGAATTCGGAGAGCTCTTCGCTGCACTGCGCCGCTCGCAAGCGGCTTCGTTCTTCGCCTTCTGCCGTCCGGCGAGAGCTGAACTCCAGCGGTAAGTTTCAGCTCTGCCCAACAGCGTGTTCTCAGTTCTGCGGGCAAGCACGCCCTCTTGCCTTGGCCCCGAGAGCAAAGCCCCGAGCGAGCACTCGACTCAGTGCAATGCACCCGGAAGGACGCTCTCGCTCGTCTTTCAAGGAGCGATTCCTAACAGCAGAAGCAGCAGAGGCACAAACTGCATGACGAGAAGGGACAACGTAGAACACGTCTCTGTCCTGGCACATTTTCGTGTGCGATACTTCCCTCGGGTCTTCGGGCCTTGCGAAGCCCTGGTGTACTGCGAGCGCTGCTACTCGCAGCTGAGAAGGACCGTGGAGCTAGCGGCGAATTCGGAGAGCTCTTCGCTGCACTGCGCCGCTCGCAAGCGGCTTCGTTCTTCGCCTTCTGCCGTCCGGCGAGAGCTGAACTCCAGCGGTCAGTTGCAGCTCTGCCCAACAGCGTGTTCTCAGTTCTGCGGGCAAGCACGCCCTCTTGCCTTGGCCCCGAGTGCAAAGTCCCCGAGCGAGCACTCGACTCAGTGCAATGCACCCGGAAGGACGCTCTCGCTCGCCTTTCAAGGAGCGATTACCTACAGCAGAAGCAGCAGAGGCACAAACTGCATGACGAGAAGGGACAACGTAGAACACGTCTCTGTCCTGGCACATTTTCGTGTGCGATACTTCCCTCCGGGTCTTCGGGCCTTGCGAAGCCCTGTGTACTGCGAGCGCTGCTACTCGCAGCTGAGAAGGACCGTGGAGCTAGCGGCGAATTCGGAGAGCTCTTCGCTGCACTGCGCCGCTCGCAGCGGCTTCGTTCTTCGCCTTCTGCCGTCCGGCGAGAGCTGAACTCCAGCGGTCAGTTGCAGCTCTGCCCAACAGCGTGTTCTCAGTTCTGCGGGCAAGCACGCCCTCTTGCCTTGGCCCCGAGAGCAAAGTCCCGAGCGAGCACTCGACTCAGTGCAATGCACCCGGAAGGACGCTCTCGCTCGCCTTTCAAGGAGCGATTCCTAACAGCAGAAGCAGCAGAGGCACAAACTGCATGACGAGAAGGGACAACGTAGAACACGTCTCTGTCCTGGCGCATTTCCGTGTGCCATACTTCCCTCCGGGTCTTCGGGCCTTGCGAAGCTCTGTGTACTGCGAGCGCTGCTACTCGCAGCTGAGAAGGACCGTGGAGCTAGCGGCGAATTCGGAGAGCTCTTCGCTGCACTGCGCCGCTCGCAAGCGGCTTCGTTCTTCGCCTTCTGCCGTCCGGCGAGAGCTGAACTCCAGCGGTCAGTTGCAGCTCTGCCCAACAGCGTGTTCTCAGTTCTGCGGGCAAGCACGCCCTCTTGCCTTGGCCCCGAGTGCAAAGACCCGAGCGAGCACTCGACTCAGTGCAATGCACCCGGAAGGACGCTCTCGCTCGTCTTTCAAGGAGCGATTCCTAACAGCAGAAGCAGCAGAGGCACAAACTGCATGACGAGAAGGGACAACGTAGAACACGTCTCTGTCCTGGCACATTTCCGTGTGCCATACTTCCCTCCGGGTCTTCGGGCCTTGCGAAGCCCTGTGTACTGCGAGCGCTGCTACTCGCAGCTGAGAAGGACCGTGGAGCTAGCGGCGAATTCGGAGAGCTCTTCGCTGCACTGCGCCGCTCGCAAGCGGCTTCGTTCTTCGCCTTCTGCCGTCCGGCGAGAGCTGAACTCCAGCGGTCAGTTGCAGCTCTGCCCAACAGCGTGTTCTCAGTTCTGCGGGCAAGCACGCCCTCTTGCCTTGGCCCCGAGTGCAAAGTCCCGAGCGAGCACTCGACTCAGTGCAATGCACCCGGAAGGACGCTCTCGCTCGTCCTTTCAAGGAGCGATTCCTAACAGCAGAAGCAGCAGAGGCACAAACTGCATGACGAGAAGGGACAACGTAGAACACGTCTCTGTCCTGGCACATTTTCGTGTGCCGATACTTCCCTCCGGGTCTTCGGGCCTTGCGAAGCCCTGTGTACTGCGAGCGCTGCTACTCGCAGCTGAGAAGGACCGTGGAGCTAGCGGCGAATTCGGAGAGCTCTTCGCTGCACTGCGCCGCTCGCAAGCGGCTTCGTTCTTCGCCTTCTGCCGTCCGGCGAGAGCTGAACTCCAGCGGTCAGTTGCAGCTCTGCCCAACAGCGTGTTCTCAGTTCTGCGGGCAAGCACGCCCTCTTGCCTTGGCCCCGAGTGCAAAGTCCCCGAGCGAGCACTCGACTCAGTGCAATGCACCCGGAAGGACGCTCTCGCTCGTCTTTCAAGGAGCGATTCCTAACAGCAGAAGCAGCAGAGGCACAAACTGCATGACGAGAAGGGACAACGTAGAACACGTCTCTGTCCTGGCACATTTTCGTGTGCCATACTTCCCTCCGGGTCTTCGGGCCTTGCGAAGCTCTGTGTACTGCGAGCGCTGCTACTCGCAGCTGAGAAGGACCGTGGAGCTAGCGGCGAATTCGGAGAGCTCTTCGCTGCACTGCGCCGCTCGCAAGCGGCTTCGTTCTTCGCCTTCTGCCGTCCGGCGAGAGCTGAACTCCAGCGGTCAGTTGCAGCTCTGCCCAACAGCGTGTTCTCAGTTCTGCGGGCAAGCACGCCCTCTTGCCTTGGCCCCGAGAGCAAAGTCCCGAGCGAGCACTCGACTCAGTGCAATGCACCCGGAAGGACGCTCTCGCTCGTCTTTCAAGGAGCGATTCCTAACAGCAGAAGCAGCAGAGGCACAAACTGCATGACGAGAAGGGACAACGTAGAACACGTCTCTGTCCTGGCACATTTTCGTGTGCGATACTTCCCTCCGGGTCTTCGGGCCTTGCGAAGCCCTGTGTACTGCGAGCGCTGCTACTCGCAGCTGAGAAGGACCGTGGAGCTAGCGGCGAATTCGGAGAGCTCTTCGCTGCACTGCGCCGCTCGCAAGCGGCTTCGTTCTTCGCCTTCTGCGTCCGGCGAGAGCTGAACTCCAGCGGTCAGTTGCAGCTCTGCCCAACAGCGTGTTCTCAGTTCTGCGGGCAAAGCACGCCCTCTTGCCTTGGCCCCGAGAGCAAAGTCCCGAGCGAGCACTCGACTCAGTGCAATGCACCCGGAAGGACGCTCTCGCTCGTCTTTCAAGGAGCGATTCCTAACAGCAGAAGCAGCAGAGGCACAAACTGCATGACGAGAAGGGACAACGTAGAACACGTCTCTGTCCTGGCACATTTCCGTGTGCCATACTTCCCTCCGGGTCTTCGGGCCTTGCGAAGCTCTGTGTACTGCGAGCGCTGCTACTCGCAGCTGAGAAGGACCGTGGAGCTAGCGGCGAATTCGGAGAGCTCTTCGCTGCACTGCGCCGCTCGCAAGCGGCTTCGTTCTTCGCCTTCTGCCGTCCGGCGAGAGCTGAACTCCAGCGGTAAGTTTCAGCTCTTGCCCAACAGCGTGTTCTCAGTTCTGCGGGCAAGCACGCCCTCTTGCCTTGGCCCCGAGAGCAAAGCCCCGAGCGAGCACTCGACTCAGTGCAATGCACCCGGAAGGACGCTCTCGCTCGTCTTTCAAGGAGCGATTCCTAACAAGCAGAAGCAGCAGAGGCACAAACTGCATGACGAGAAGGGACAACGTAGAACACGTCTCTGTCCTGGCACATTTTCGTGTGCGATACTTCCCTCGGGTCTTCGGGCCTTGCGAAGCCCTGTGTACTGCGAGCGCTGCTACTCGCAGCTGAGAAGGACCGTGGAGCTAGCGGCGAATTCGGAGAGCTCTTCGCTGCACTGCGCCGCTCGCAGCGGCTTCGTTCTTCGCCTTCTGCCGTCCGGCGAGAGCTGAACTCCAGCGGTCAGTTGCAGCTCTGCCCAACAGCGTGTTCTCAGTTCTGCGGGCAAGCACGCCCTCTTGCCTTGGCCCCGAGTGCAAAGCCCCGAGCGAGCACTCGACTCAGTGCAATGCACCCGGAAGGACGCTCTCGCTCGCCTTTCAAGGAGCGATTACCTACAGCAGAGCAGCAGAGGCACAAACTGCATGACGAGAAGGGACAACGTAGAACACGTCTCTGTCCTGGCACATTTTCGTGTGCGATACTTCCTCCGGGTCTTCGGGCCTTGCGAAGCCCTGTGTACTGCGAGCGCTGCTACTCGCAGCTGAGAAGACCGTGGAGCTAGCGGCGAATTCGGAGAGCTCTTCGCTGCACTGCGCCGCTCGCAAGCGGCTTCGTTCTTCGCCTTCTGCCGTCCGGCGAGAGCTGAACTCCAGCGGTCAGTTGCAGCTCTGCCCAACAGCGTGTTCTCAGTTCTGCGGGCAAGCACGCCTCTTGCCTTGGCCCCGAGAGCAAAGTCCCGAGCGAGCACTCGACTCAGTGCAATGCACCCGGAAGGACGCTCTCGCTCGCCTTTCAAGGAGCGATTCCTAACAGCAGAAGCAGCAGAGGAACTGCATGACGAGAAGGGACAACGTAGAACACGTCTCTGTCCTGGCGCATTTCCGTGTGCCATACTTCCCTCCGGGTCTTCGGGCCTTGCGAAGCTCTGTGTACTGCGAGCGCTGCTACTCGCAGCTGAGAAGGACCGTGGAGCTAGCGGCGAATTCGGAGAGCTCTTCGCTGCACTGCGCCGCTCGCAAGCGGCTTCGTTCTTCGCCTTCTGCCGTCCGGCGAGAGCTGAACTCCAGCGGTCAGTTGCAGCTCTGCCCAACAGCGTGTTCTCAGTTCTGCGGGCAAGCACGCCCTCTTGCCTTGGCCCCGAGAGCAAAGCCCCGAGCGAGCACTCGACTCAGTGCAATGCACCCGGAAGGACGCTCTCGCTCGCCTTTCAAGGAGCGATTCCTAACAGCAGAAGCAGCAGAGGCACAAACTGCATGACGAGAAGGGACAACGTAGAACACGTCTCTGTCCTGGCACATTTTCGTGTGCGATACTTCCCTCCGGGTCTTCGGGCCTTGCGAAGCTCTGTGTACTGCGAGCGCTGCTACTCGCAGCTGAGAAGGACCGTGGAGCTAGCGGCGAATTCGGAGAGCTCTTCGCTGCACTGCGCCGCTCGCAAGCGGCTTCGTTCTTCGCCTTCTGCCGTCCGGCGAGAGCTGAACTCCAGCGGTCAGTTGCAGCTCTGCCCAACAGCGTGTTCTCAGTTCTGCGGGCAAGCACGCCCTCTTGCCTTGGCCCCGAGTGCAAAGACCCGAGCGAGCACTCGACTCAGTGCAATGCACCCGGAAGGACGCTCTCGCTCGCCTTTCAAGGAGCGATTACCTACAGCAGAAGCAGCAGAGGCACAAACTGCATGACGAGAAGGGACAACGTAGAACACGTCTCTGTCCTGGCACATTTTCGTGTGCGATACTTCCCTCCGGGTCTTCGGGCCTTGCGAAGCCCTGTGTACTGCGAGCGCTGCTACTCGCAGCTGAGAAGGACCGTGGAGCTAGCGGCGAATTCGGAGAGCTCTTCGCTGCACTGCGCCGCTCGCAAGCGGCTTCGTTCTTCGCCTTCTGCCGTCCGGCGAGAGCTGAACTCCAGCGGTCAGTTGCAGCTCTGCCCAACAGCGTGTTCTCAGTTCTGCGGGCAAGCACGCCCTCTTGCCTTGGCCCCGAGTGCAAAGTCCCGAGCGAGCACTCGACTCAGTGCAATGCACCCGGAAGGACGCTCTCGCTCGTCTTTCAAGGAGCGATTACCTACAGCAGAAGCAGCAGAGGCACAAACTGCATGACGAGAAGGGACAACGTAGAACACGTCTCTGTCCTGGCGCATTTTCGTGTGCGATACTTCCCTCCGGGTCTTCGGGCCTTGCGAAGCTCTGTGTACTGCGAGCGCTGCTACACGCAGCTGAGAAGGACCGTGGAGCTAGCGGCGAATTCGGAGAGCTCTTCGCTGCACTGCGCCGCTCGCAAGCGGCTTCGTTCTTCGCCTTCTGCCGTCCGGCGAGAGCTGAACTCCAGCGGTCAGTTGCAGCTCTGCCCAACAGCGTGTTCTCAGTTCTGCGGGCAAGCACGCCCTCTTGCCTTGGCCCCGAGTGCAAAGTCCCGAGCGAGCACTCGACTCAGTGCAATGCACCCGGAAGGACGCTCTCGCTCGTCTTTCAAGGAGCGATTACCTACAGCAGAAGCAGCAGAGGCACAAACTGCATGACGAGAAGGGACAACGTAGAACACGTCTCTGTCCTGGCGCATTTTCGTGTGCGATACTTCCCTCCGGGTCTTCGGGCCTTGCGAAGCTCTGTGTACTGCGAGCGCTGCTACACGCAGCTGAGAAGGACCGTGGAGCTAGCGGCGAATTCGGAGAGCTCTTCGCTGCACTGCGCCGCTCGCAAGCGGCTTCGTTCTTCGCCTTCTGCCGTCCGGCGAGAGCTGAACTCCAGCGGTCAGTTGCAGCTCTGCCCAACAGCGTGTTCTCAGTTCTGCGGGCAAGCACGCCCTCTTGCCTTGGCCCCGAGTGCAAAGTCCCGAGCGAGCACTCGACTCAGTGCAATGCACCCGGAAGGACGCTCTCGCTCGTCTTTCAAGGAGCGATTACCTACAGCAGAAGCAGCAGAGGCACAAACTGCATGACGAGAAGGGACAACGTAGAACACGTCTCTGTCCTGGCGCATTTTCGTGTGCGATACTTCCCTCCGGGTCTTCGGGCCTTGCGAAGCTCTGTGTACTGCGAGCGCTGCTACACGCAGCTGAGAAGGACCGTGGAGCTAGCGGCGAATTCGGAGAGCTCTTCGCTGCACTGCGCCGCTCGCAAGCGGCTTCGTTCTTCGCCTTCTGCCGTCCGGCGAGAGCTGAACTCCAGCGGTCAGTTGCAGCTCTGCCCAACAGCGTGTTCTCAGTTCTGCGGGCAAGCACGCCCTCTTGCCTTGGCCCCGAGAGCAAAGCCCCGAGCGAGCACTCGACTCAGTGCAATGCACCCAGAAGGACGCTCTCGCTCGCCTTTCAAGGAGCGATTCCTAACAGCAGAAGCAGCAGAGGCACAAACTGCATGACGAGAAGGGACAACGTAGAACACGTCTCTGTCCTGGCACATTTTCGTGTGCGATACTTCCCTCCGGGTCTTCGGGCCTTGCGAAGCCCTGTGTACTGCGAGCGCTGCTACTCGCAGCTGAGAAGGACCGTGGAGCTAGCGGCGAATTCGGAGAGCTCTTCGCTGCACTGCGCCGCTCGCAAGCGGCTTCGTTCTTCGCCTTCTGCCGTCCGGCGAGAGCTGAACTCCAGCGGTCAGTTGCAGCTCTGCCCAACAGCGTGTTCTCAGTTCTGCGGGCAAGCACGCCCTCTTGCCTTGGCCCCGAGAGCAAAGTCCCGAGCGAGCACTCGACTCAGTGCAATGCACCCGGAAGGACGCTCTCGCTCGCCTTTCAAGGAGCGATTCCTAACAGCAGAAGCAGCAGAGGCACAAATTGCATGACGAGAAGGGACAACGTAGAACACGTCTCTGTCCTGGCACATTTTCGTGTGCGATACTTCCCTCCGGGTCTTCGGGCCTTGCGAAGCCCTGTGTACTGCGAGCGCTGCTACTCGCAGCTGAGAAAGACCGTGGAGCTAGCGGCGAATTCGGAGAGCTCTTCGCTGCACTGCGCCGCTCGCAAGCGGCTTCGTTCTTCGCCTTCTGCCGTCCGGCGAGAGCTGAACTCCAGCGGTCAGTTGCAGCTCTGCCCAACAGCGTGTTCTCAGTTCTGCGGGCAAGCACGCCCTCTTGCCTTGGCCCCGAGAGCAAAGTCCCGAGCGAGCACTCGACTCAGTGCAATGCACCCGGAAGGACGCTCTCGCTCGTCTTTCAAGGAGCGATTCCTAACAGCAGAAGCAGCAGAGGCACAAACTGCATGACGAGAAGGGACAACGTAGAACACGTCTCTGTCCTGGCGCATTTCCGTGTGCCATACTTCCCTCCGGGTCTTCGGGCCTTGCGAAGCTCTGTGTACTGCGAGCGCTGCTACTCGCAGCTGAGAAGGACCGTGGAGCTAGCGGCGAATTCGGAGAGCTCTTCGCTGCACTGCGCCGCTCGCAAGCGGCTTCGTTCTTCGCCTTCTGCCGTCCGGCGAGAGCTGAACTCCAGCGGTCAGTTGCAGCTCTGCCCAACAGCGTGTTCTCAGTTCTGCGGGCAAGCACGCCCTCTTGCCTTGGCCCCGAGAGCAAAGCCCCGAGCGAGCACTCGACTCAGTGCAATGCACCCGGAAGGACGCTCTCGCTCGCCTTTCAAGGAGCGATTCCTAACAGCAGAAGCAGCAGAGGCACAAACTGCATGACGAGAAGGGACAACGTAGAACACGTCTCTGTCCTGGCACATTTCCGTGTGCCATACTTCCCTCCGGGTCTTCGGGCCTTGCGAAGCTCTGTGTACTGCGAGCGCTGCTACTCGCAGCTGAGAAGGACCGTGGAGCTTGCGGCGAATTCGGAGAGCTCTTCGCTGCACTGCGCCGCTCGCAAGCGGCTTCGTTCTTCGCCTTCTGCCGTCCGGCGAGAGCTGAACTCCAGCGGTAAGTTTCAGCTCTGCCCAACAGCGTGTTCTCAGTTCTGCGGGCAAGCACGCCCTCTTGCCTTGGCCCCGAGTGCAAAGTCCCGAGCGAGCACTCGACTCAGTGCAATGCACCCGGAAGGACGCTCTCGCTCGCCTTTCAAGGAGCGATTCCTAACAGCAGAAGCAGCAGAGGCACAAACTGCATGACGAGAAGGGACAACGTAGAACACGTCTCTGTCCTGGCACATTTTCGTGTGCGATACTTCCCTCCGGGTCTTCGGGCCTTGCGAAGCCCTGTGTACTGCGAGCGCTGCTACTCGCAGCTGAGAAGGACCGTGGAGCTAGCGGCGAATTCGGAGAGCTCTTCGCTGCACTGCGCCGCTCGCAAGCGGCTTCGTTCTTCGCCTTCTGCCGTCCGGCGAGAGCTGAACTCCAGCGGTCAGTTGCAGCTCTGCCCAACAGCGTGTTCTCAGTTCTGCGGGCAAGCACGCCCTCTTGCCTTGGCCCCGAGAGCAAAGTCCCGAGCGAGCACTCGACTCAGTGCAATGCACCCGGAAGGACGCTCTCGCTCGTCTTTCAAGGAGCGATTCCTAACAGCAGAAGCAGCAGAGGCACAAACTGCATGACGAGAAGGGACAACGTAGAACACGTCTCTGTCCTGGCGCATTTCCGTGTGCCATACTTCCCTCCGGGTCTTCGGGCCTTGCGAAGCTCTGTGTACTGCGAGCGCTGCTACTCGCAGCTGAGAAGGACCGTGGAGCTAGCGGCGAATTCGGAGAGCTCTTCGCTGCACTGCGCCGCTCGCAAGCGGCTTCGTTCTTCGCCTTCTGCCGTCCGGCGAGAGCTGAACTCCAGCGGTCAGTTGCAGCTCTGCCCAACAGCGTGTTCTCAGTTCTGCGGGCAAGCACGCCCTCTTGCCTTGGCCCCGAGTGCAAAGACCCGAGCGAGCACTCGACTCAGTGCAATGCACCCGGAAGGACGCTCTCGCTCGCCTTTCAAGGAGCGATTCCTAACAGCAGAAGCAGCAGAGGCACAAACTGCATGACGAGAAGGGACAACGTAGAACACGTCTCTGTCCTGGCACATTTCCGTGTGCCATACTTCCCTCCGGGTCTTCGGGCCTTGCGAAGCTCTGTGTACTGCGAGCGCTGCTACTCGCAGCTGAGAAGGACCGTGGAGCTAGCGGCGAATTCGGAGAGCTCTTCGCTGCACTGCGCCGCTCGCAAGCGGCTTCGTTCTTCGCCTTCTGCCGTCCGGCGAGAGCTGAACTCCAGCGGTAAGTTTCAGCTCTGCCCAACAGCGTGTTCTCAGTTCTGCGGGCAAGCACGCCCTCTTGCCTTGGCCCCGAGTGCAAAGTCCCGAGCGAGCACTCGACTCAGTGCAATGCACCCGGAAGGACGCTCTCGCTCGCCTTTCAAGGAGCGATTCCTAACAGCAGAAGCAGCAGAGGCACAAACTGCATGACGAGAAGGGACAACGTAGAACACGTCTCTGTCCTGGCACATTTTCGTGTGCGATACTTCCCTCCGGGTCTTCGGGCCTTGCGAAGCCCTGTGTACTGCGAGCGCTGCTACTCGCAGCTGAGAAGGACCGTGGAGCTAGCGGCGAATTCGGAGAGCTCTTCGCTGCACTGCGCCGCTCGCAAGCGGCTTCGTTCTTCGCCTTCTGCCGTCCGGCGAGAGCTGAACTCCAGCGGTCAGTTGCAGCTCTGCCCAACAGCGTGTTCTCAGTTCTGCGGGCAAGCACGCCCTCTTGCCTTGGCCCCGAGTGCAAAGTCCCGAGCGAGCACTCGACTCAGTGCAATGCACCCGGAAGGACGCTCTCGCTCGTCTTTCAAGGAGCGATTCCTAACAGCAGAAGCAGCAGAGGCACAAACTGCATGACGAGAAGGGACAACGTAGAACACGTCTCTGTCCTGGCACATTTCCGTGTGCGATACTTCCCTCCGGGTCTTCGGGCCTTGCGAAGCCCTGTGTACTGCGAGCGCTGCTACTCGCAGCTGAGAAGGACCGTGGAGCTAGCGGCGAATTCGGAGAGCTCTTCGCTGCACTGCGCCGCTCGCAAGCGGCTTCGTTCTTCGCCTTCTGCCGTCCGGCGAGAGCTGAACTCCAGCGGTCAGTTGCAGCTCTGCCCAACAGCGTGTTCTCAGTTCTGCGGGCAAGCACGCCCTCTTGCCTTGGCCCCGAGTGCAAAGTCCCGAGCGAGCACTCGACTCAGTGCAATGCACCCGGAAGGACGCTCTCGCTCGTCTTTCAAGGAGCGATTCCTAACAGCAGAAGCAGCAGAGGCACAAACTGCATGACGAGAAGGGACAACGTAGAACACGTCTCTGTCCTGGCACATTTTCGTGTGCCATACTTCCCTCCGGGTCTTCGGGCCTTGCGAAGCTCTGTGTACTGCGAGCGCTGCTACTCGCAGCTGAGAAGGACCGTGGAGCTAGCGGCGAATTCGGAGAGCTCTTCGCTGCACTGCGCCGCTCGCAAGCGGCTTCGTTCTTCGCCTTCTGCCGTCCGGCGAGAGCTGAACTCCAGCGGTCAGTTGCAGCTCTGCCCAACAGCGTGTTCTCAGTTCTGCGGGCAAGCACGCCCTCTTGCCTTGGCCCCGAGAGCAAAGTCCCGAGCGAGCACTCGACTCAGTGCAATGCACCCGGAAGGACGCTCTCGCTCGCCTTTCAAGGAGCGATTCCTAACAGCAGAAGCAGCAGAGGCACAAACTGCATGACGAGAAGGGACAACGTAGAACACGTCTCTGTCCTGGCGCATTTCCGTGTGCCATACTTCCCTCCGGGTCTTCGGGCCTTGCGAAGCTCTGTGTACTGCGAGCGCTGCTACTCGCAGCTGAGAAGGACCGTGGAGCTAGCGGCGAATTCGGAGAGCTCTTCGCTGCACTGCGCCGCTCGCAAGCGGCTTCGTTCTTCGCCTTCTGCCGTCCGGCGAGAGCTGAACTCCAGCGGTCAGTTGCAGCTCTGCCCAACAGCGTGTTCTCAGTTCTGCGGGCAAGCACGCCCTCTTGCCTTGGCCCCGAGAGCAAAGCCCCGAGCGAGCACTCGACTCAGTGCAATGCACCCGGAAGGACGCTCTCGCTCGCCTTTCAAGGAGCGATTCCTAACAGCAGAAGCAGCAGAGGCACAAACTGCATGACGAGAAGGGACAACGTAGAACACGTCTCTGTCCTGGCACATTTTCGTGTGCGATACTTCCCTCCGGGTCTTCGGGCCTTGCGAAGCTCTGTGTACTGCGAGCGCTGCTACTCGCAGCTGAGAAGGACCGTGGAGCTAGCGGCGAATTCGGAGAGCTCTTCGCTGCACTGCGCCGCTCGCAAGCGGCTTCGTTCTTCGCCTTCTGCCGTCCGGCGAGAGCTGAACTCCAGCGGTCAGTTGCAGCTCTGCCCAACAGCGTGTTCTCAGTTCTGCGGGCAAGCACGCCCTCTTGCCTTGGCCCCGAGTGCAAAGACCCGAGCGAGCACTCGACTCAGTGCAATGCACCCGGAAGGACGCTCTCGCTCGCCTTTCAAGGAGCGATTACCTACAGCAGAAGCAGCAGAGGCACAAACTGCATGACGAGAAGGGACAACGTAGAACACGTCTCTGTCCTGGCACATTTTCGTGTGCGATACTTCCCTCCGGGTCTTCGGGCCTTGCGAAGCCCTGTGTACTGCGAGCGCTGCTACTCGCAGCTGAGAAGGACCGTGGAGCTAGCGGCGAATTCGGAGAGCTCTTCGCTGCACTGCGCCGCTCGCAAGCGGCTTCGTTCTTCGCCTTCTGCCGTCCGGCGAGAGCTGAACTCCAGCGGTCAGTTGCAGCTCTGCCCAACAGCGTGTTCTCAGTTCTGCGGGCAAGCACGCCCTCTTGCCTTGGCCCCGAGTGCAAAGTCCCGAGCGAGCACTCGACTCAGTGCAATGCACCCGGAAGGACGCTCTCGCTCGTCTTTCAAGGAGCGATTACCTACAGCAGAAGCAGCAGAGGCACAAACTGCATGACGAGAAGGGACAACGTAGAACACGTCTCTGTCCTGGCGCATTTTCGTGTGCGATACTTCCCTCCGGGTCTTCGGGCCTTGCGAAGCTCTGTGTACTGCGAGCGCTGCTACACGCAGCTGAGAAGGACCGTGGAGCTAGCGGCGAATTCGGAGAGCTCTTCGCTGCACTGCGCCGCTCGCAAGCGGCTTCGTTCTTCGCCTTCTGCCGTCCGGCGAGAGCTGAACTCCAGCGGTCAGTTGCAGCTCTGCCCAACAGCGTGTTCTCAGTTCTGCGGGCAAGCACGCCCTCTTGCCTTGGCCCCGAGTGCAAAGTCCCGAGCGAGCACTCGACTCAGTGCAATGCACCCGGAAGGACGCTCTCGCTCGTCTTTCAAGGAGCGATTACCTACAGCAGAAGCAGCAGAGGCACAAACTGCATGACGAGAAGGGACAACGTAGAACACGTCTCTGTCCTGGCGCATTTTCGTGTGCGATACTTCCCTCCGGGTCTTCGGGCCTTGCGAAGCTCTGTGTACTGCGAGCGCTGCTACTCGCAGCTGAGAAGGACCGTGGAGCTAGCGGCGAATTCGGAGAGCTCTTCGCTGCACTGCGCCGCTCGCAAGCGGCTTCGTTCTTCGCCTTCTGCCGTCCGGCGAGAGCTGAACTCCAGCGGTCAGTTGCAGCTCTGCCCAACAGCGTGTTCTCAGTTCTGCGGGCAAGCACGCCCTCTTGCCTTGGCCCCGAGTGCAAAGTCCCGAGCGAGCACTCGACTCAGTGCAATGCACCCGGAAGGACGCTCTCGCTCGTCTTTCAAGGAGCGATTCCTAACAGCAGAAGCAGCAGAGGCACAAACTGCATGACGAGAAGGGACAACGTAGAACACGTCTCTGTCCTGGCGCATTTCCGTGTGCCATACTTCCCTCCGGGTCTTCGGGCCTTGCGAAGCTCTGTGTACTGCGAGCGCTGCTACTCGCAGCTGAGAAGGACCGTGGAGCTAGCGGCGAATTCGGAGAGCTCTTCGCTGCACTGCGCCGCTCGCAAGCGGCTTCGTTCTTCGCCTTCTGCCGTCCGGCGAGAGCTGAACTCCAGCGGTCAGTTGCAGCTCTGCCCAACAGCGTGTTCTCAGTTCTGCGGGCAAGCACGCCCTCTTGCCTTGGCCCCGAGAGCAAAGCCCCGAGCGAGCACTCGACTCAGTGCAATGCACCCGGAAGGACGCTCTCGCTCGTCTTTCAAGGAGCGATTCCTAACAGCAGAAGCAGCAGAGGCACAAACTGCATGACGAGAAGGGACAACGTAGAACACGTCTCTGTCCTGGCACATTTTCGTGTGCGATACTTCCCTCCGGGTCTTCGGGCCTTGCGAAGCTCTGTGTACTGCGAGCGCTGCTACACGCAGCTGAGAAGGACCGTGGAGCTAGCGGCGAATTCGGAGAGCTCTTCGCTGCACTGCGCCGCTCGCAAGCGGCTTCGTTCTTCGCCTTCTGCCGTCCGGCGAGAGCTGAACTCCAGCGGTCAGTTGCAGCTCTGCCCAACAGCGTGTTCTCAGTTCTGCGGGCAAGCACGCCCTCTTGCCTTGGCCCCGAGTGCAAAGTCCCGAGCGAGCACTCGACTCAGTGCAATGCACCCGGAAGGACGCTCTCGCTCGTCTTTCAAGGAGCGATTACCTACAGCAGAAGCAGCAGAGGCACAAACTGCATGACGAGAAGGGACAACGTAGAACACGTCTCTGTCCTGGCGCATTTTCGTGTGCGATACTTCCCTCCGGGTCTTCGGGCCTTGCGAAGCTCTGTGTACTGCGAGCGCTGCTACACGCAGCTGAGAAGGACCGTGGAGCTAGCGGCGAATTCGGAGAGCTCTTCGCTGCACTGCGCCGCTCGCAAGCGGCTTCGTTCTTCGCCTTCTGCCGTCCGGCGAGAGCTGAACTCCAGCGGTCAGTTGCAGCTCTGCCCAACAGCGTGTTCTCAGTTCTGCGGGCAAGCACGCCCTCTTGCCTTGGCCCCGAGAGCAAAGCCCCGAGCGAGCACTCGACTCAGTGCAATGCACCCGGAAGGACGCTCTCGCTCGCCTTTCAAGGAGCGATTCCTAACAGCAGAAGCAGCAGAGGCACAAACTGCATGACGAGAAGGGACAACGTAGAACACGTCTCTGTCCTGGCGCATTTTCGTGTGCGATACTTCCCTCCGGGTCTTCGGGCCTTGCGAAGCTCTGTGTACTGCGAGCGCTGCTACTCGCAGCTGAGAAGGACCGTGGAGCTAGCGGCGAATTCGGAGAGCTCTTCGCTGCACTGCGCCGCTCGCAAGCGGCTTCGTTCTTCGCCTTCTGCCGTCCGGCGAGAGCTGAACTCCAGCGGTAAGTTTCAGCTCTGCCCAACAGCGTGTTCTCAGTTCTGCGGGCAAGCACGCCCTCTTGCCTTGGCCCCGAGAGCAAAGCCCCGAGCGAGCACTCGACTCAGTGCAATGCACCCGGAAGGACGCTCTCGCTCGTCTTTCAAGGAGCGATTCCTAACAGCAGAAGCAGCAGAGGCACAAACTGCATGACGAGAAGGGACAACGTAGAACACGTCTCTGTCCTGGCACATTTTCGTGTGCGATACTTCCCTCCGGGTCTTCGGGCCTTGCGAAGCCCTGTGTACTGCGAGCGCTGCTACTCGCAGCTGAGAAGGACCGTGGAGCTAGCGGCGAATTCGGAGAGCTCTTCGCTGCACTGCGCCGCTCGCAAGCGGCTTCGTTCTTCGCCTTCTGCCGTCCGGCGAGAGCTGAACTCCAGCGGTCAGTTGCAGCTCTGCCCAACAGCGTGTTCTCAGTTCTGCGGGCAAGCACGCCCTCTTGCCTTGGCCCCGAGTGCAAAGCCCCGAGCGAGCACTCGACTCAGTGCAATGCACCCGGAAGGACGCTCTCGCTCGCCTTTCAAGGAGCGATTACCTACAGCAGAAGCAGCAGAGGCACAAACTGCATGACGAGAAGGGACAACGTAGAACACGTCTCTGTCCTGGCACATTTTCGTGTGCGATACTTCCCTCCGGGTCTTCGGGCCTTGCGAAGCCCTGTGTACTGCGAGCGCTGCTACTCGCAGCTGAGAAGGACCGTGGAGCTAGCGGCGAATTCGGAGAGCTCTTCGCTGCACTGCGCCGCTCGCAAGCGGCTTCGTTCTTCGCCTTCTGCCGTCCGGCGAGAGCTGAACTCCAGCGGTCAGTTGCAGCTCTGCCCAACAGCGTGTTCTCAGTTCTGCGGGCAAGCACGCCCTCTTGCCTTGGCCCCGAGAGCAAAGTCCCGAGCGAGCACTCGACTCAGTGCAATGCACCCGGAAGGACGCTCTCGCTCGCCTTTCAAGGAGCGATTCCTAACAGCAGAAGCAGCAGAGGCACAAACTGCATGACGAGAAGGGACAACGTAGAACACGTCTCTGTCCTGGCGCATTTCCGTGTGCCATACTTCCCTCCGGGTCTTCGGGCCTTGCGAAGCTCTGTGTACTGCGAGCGCTGCTACTCGCAGCTGAGAAGGACCGTGGAGCTAGCGGCGAATTCGGAGAGCTCTTCGCTGCACTGCGCCGCTCGCAAGCGGCTTCGTTCTTCGCCTTCTGCCGTCCGGCGAGAGCTGAACTCCAGCGGTCAGTTGCAGCTCTGCCCAACAGCGTGTTCTCAGTTCTGCGGGCAAGCACGCCCTCTTGCCTTGGCCCCGAGAGCAAAGCCCCGAGCGAGCACTCGACTCAGTGCAATGCACCCGGAAGGACGCTCTCGCTCGCCTTTCAAGGAGCGATTCCTAACAGCAGAAGCAGCAGAGGCACAAACTGCATGACGAGAAGGGACAACGTAGAACACGTCTCTGTCCTGGCACATTTTCGTGTGCGATACTTCCCTCCGGGTCTTCGGGCCTTGCGAAGCTCTGTGTACTGCGAGCGCTGCTACTCGCAGCTGAGAAGGACCGTGGAGCTAGCGGCGAATTCGGAGAGCTCTTCGCTGCACTGCGCCGCTCGCAAGCGGCTTCGTTCTTCGCCTTCTGCCGTCCGGCGAGAGCTGAACTCCAGCGGTCAGTTGCAGCTCTGCCCAACAGCGTGTTCTCAGTTCTGCGGGCAAGCACGCCCTCTTGCCTTGGCCCCGAGTGCAAAGACCCGAGCGAGCACTCGACTCAGTGCAATGCACCCGGAAGGACGCTCTCGCTCGCCTTTCAAGGAGCGATTACCTACAGCAGAAGCAGCAGAGGCACAAACTGCATGACGAGAAGGGACAACGTAGAACACGTCTCTGTCCTGGCACATTTTCGTGTGCGATACTTCCCTCCGGGTCTTCGGGCCTTGCGAAGCCCTGTGTACTGCGAGCGCTGCTACTCGCAGCTGAGAAGGACCGTGGAGCTAGCGGCGAATTCGGAGAGCTCTTCGCTGCACTGCGCCGCTCGCAAGCGGCTTCGTTCTTCGCCTTCTGCCGTCCGGCGAGAGCTGAACTCCAGCGGTCAGTTGCAGCTCTGCCCAACAGCGTGTTCTCAGTTCTGCGGGCAAGCACGCCCTCTTGCCTTGGCCCCGAGTGCAAAGTCCCGAGCGAGCACTCGACTCAGTGCAATGCACCCGGAAGGACGCTCTCGCTCGTCTTTCAAGGAGCGATTACCTACAGCAGAAGCAGCAGAGGCACAAACTGCATGACGAGAAGGGACAACGTAGAACACGTCTCTGTCCTGGCGCATTTTCGTGTGCGATACTTCCCTCCGGGTCTTCGGGCCTTGCGAAGCTCTGTGTACTGCGAGCGCTGCTACACGCAGCTGAGAAGGACCGTGGAGCTAGCGGCGAATTCGGAGAGCTCTTCGCTGCACTGCGCCGCTCGCAAGCGGCTTCGTTCTTCGCCTTCTGCCGTCCGGCGAGAGCTGAACTCCAGCGGTCAGTTGCAGCTCTGCCCAACAGCGTGTTCTCAGTTCTGCGGGCAAGCACGCCCTCTTGCCTTGGCCCCGAGTGCAAAGTCCCGAGCGAGCACTCGACTCAGTGCAATGCACCCGGAAGGACGCTCTCGCTCGTCTTTCAAGGAGCGATTACCTACAGCAGAAGCAGCAGAGGCACAAACTGCATGACGAGAAGGGACAACGTAGAACACGTCTCTGTCCTGGCGCATTTTCGTGTGCGATACTTCCCTCCGGGTCTTCGGGCCTTGCGAAGCTCTGTGTACTGCGAGCGCTGCTACACGCAGCTGAGAAGGACCGTGGAGCTAGCGGCGAATTCGGAGAGCTCTTCGCTGCACTGCGCCGCTCGCAAGCGGCTTCGTTCTTCGCCTTCTGCCGTCCGGCGAGAGCTGAACTCCAGCGGTCAGTTGCAGCTCTGCCCAACAGCGTGTTCTCAGTTCTGCGGGCAAGCACGCCCTCTTGCCTTGGCCCCGAGTGCAAAGTCCCGAGCGAGCACTCGACTCAGTGCAATGCACCCGGAAGGACGCTCTCGCTCGTCTTTCAAGGAGCGATTACCTACAGCAGAAGCAGCAGAGGCACAAACTGCATGACGAGAAGGGACAACGTAGAACACGTCTCTGTCCTGGCGCATTTTCGTGTGCGATACTTCCCTCCGGGTCTTCGGGCCTTGCGAAGCTCTGTGTACTGCGAGCGCTGCTACACGCAGCTGAGAAGGACCGTGGAGCTAGCGGCGAATTCGGAGAGCTCTTCGCTGCACTGCGCCGCTCGCAAGCGGCTTCGTTCTTCGCCTTCTGCCGTCCGGCGAGAGCTGAACTCCAGCGGTCAGTTGCAGCTCTGCCCAACAGCGTGTTCTCAGTTCTGCGGGCAAGCACGCCCTCTTGCCTTGGCCCCGAGAGCAAAGCCCCGAGCGAGCACTCGACTCAGTGCAATGCACCCGGAAGGACGCTCTCGCTCGCCTTTCAAGGAGCGATTCCTAACAGCAGAAGCAGCAGAGGCACAAACTGCATGACGAGAAGGGACAACGTAGAACACGTCTCTGTCCTGGCGCATTTTCGTGTGCGATACTTCCCTCCGGGTCTTCGGGCCTTGCGAAGCTCTGTGTACTGCGAGCGCTGCTACTCGCAGCTGAGAAGGACCGTGGAGCTAGCGGCGAATTCGGAGAGCTCTTCGCTGCACTGCGCCGCTCGCAAGCGGCTTCGTTCTTCGCCTTCTGCCGTCCGGCGAGAGCTGAACTCCAGCGGTCAGTTGCAGCTCTGCCCAACAGCGTGTTCTCAGTTCTGCGGGCAAGCACGCCCTCTTGCCTTGGCCCCGAGAGCAAAGCCCCGAGCGAGCACTCGACTCAGTGCAATGCACCCGGAAGGACGCTCTCGCTCGTCTTTCAAGGAGCGATTCCTAACAGCAGAAGCAGCAGAGGCACAAACTGCATGACGAGAAGGGACAACGTAGAACACGTCTCTGTCCTGGCGCATTTTCGTGTGCGATACTTCCCTCCGGGTCTTCGGGCCTTGCGAAGCTCTGTGTACTGCGAGCGCTGCTACTCGCAGCTGGGAAGGACCGTGGAGCTAGCGGCGAATTCGGAGAGCTCTTCGCTGCACTGCGCCGCTCGCAAGCGGCTTCGTTCTTCGCCTTCTGCCGTCCGGCGAGAGCTGAACTCCAGCGGTCAGTTGCAGCTCTGCCCAACAGCGTGTTCTCAGTTCTGCGGGCAAGCACGCCCTCTTGCCTTGGCCCCGAGTGCAAAGTCCCGAGCGAGCACTCGACTCAGTGCAATGCACCCGGAAGGACGCTCTCGCTCGTCTTTCAAGGAGCGATTCCTAACAGCAGAAGCAGCAGAGGCACAAACTGCATGACGAGAAGGGACAACGTAGAACACGTCTCTGTCCTGGCGCATTTCCGTGTGCCATACTTCCCTCCGGGTCTTCGGGCCTTGCGAAGCTCTGTGTACTGCGAGCGCTGCTACTCGCAGCTGAGAAGGACCGTGGAGCTAGCGGCGAATTCGGAGAGCTCTTCGCTGCACTGCGCCGCTCGCAAGCGGCTTCGTTCTTCGCCTTCTGCCGTCCGGCGAGAGCTGAACTCCAGCGGTCAGTTGCAGCTCTGCCCAACAGCGTGTTCTCAGTTCTGCGGGCAAGCACGCCCTCTTGCCTTGGCCCCGAGAGCAAAGCCCCGAGCGAGCACTCGACTCAGTGCAATGCACCCGGAAGGACGCTCTCGCTCGTCTTTCAAGGAGCGATTCCTAACAGCAGAAGCAGCAGAGGCACAAACTGCATGACGAGAAGGGACAACGTAGAACACGTCTCTGTCCTGGCACATTTTCGTGTGCGATACTTCCCTCCGGGTCTTCGGGCCTTGCGAAGCTCTGTGTACTGCGAGCGCTGCTACACGCAGCTGAGAAGGACCGTGGAGCTAGCGGCGAATTCGGAGAGCTCTTCGCTGCACTGCGCCGCTCGCAAGCGGCTTCGTTCTTCGCCTTCTGCCGTCCGGCGAGAGCTGAACTCCAGCGGTCAGTTGCAGCTCTGCCCAACAGCGTGTTCTCAGTTCTGCGGGCAAGCACGCCCTCTTGCCTTGGCCCCGAGTGCAAAGTCCCGAGCGAGCACTCGACTCAGTGCAATGCACCCGGAAGGACGCTCTCGCTCGTCTTTCAAGGAGCGATTACCTACAGCAGAAGCAGCAGAGGCACAAACTGCATGACGAGAAGGGACAACGTAGAACACGTCTCTGTCCTGGCGCATTTTCGTGTGCGATACTTCCCTCCGGGTCTTCGGGCCTTGCGAAGCTCTGTGTACTGCGAGCGCTGCTACTCGCAGCTGAGAAGGACCGTGGAGCTAGCGGCGAATTCGGAGAGCTCTTCGCTGCACTGCGCCGCTCGCAAGCGGCTTCGTTCTTCGCCTTCTGCCGTCCGGCGAGAGCTGAACTCCAGCGGTAAGTTTCAGCTCTGCCCAACAGCGTGTTCTCAGTTCTGCGGGCAAGCACGCCCTCTTGCCTTGGCCCCGAGAGCAAAGCCCCGAGCGAGCACTCGACTCAGTGCAATGCACCCGGAAGGACGCTCTCGCTCGTCTTTCAAGGAGCGATTCCTAACAGCAGAAGCAGCAGAGGCACAAACTGCATGACGAGAAGGGACAACGTAGAACACGTCTCTGTCCTGGCACATTTTCGTGTGCGATACTTCCCTCCGGGTCTTCGGGCCTTGCGAAGCCCTGTGTACTGCGAGCGCTGCTACTCGCAGCTGAGAAGGACCGTGGAGCTAGCGGCGAATTCGGAGAGCTCTTCGCTGCACTGCGCCGCTCGCAAGCGGCTTCGTTCTTCGCCTTCTGCCGTCCGGCGAGAGCTGAACTCCAGCGGTCAGTTGCAGCTCTGCCCAACAGCGTGTTCTCAGTTCTGCGGGCAAGCACGCCCTCTTGCCTTGGCCCCGAGTGCAAAGCCCCGAGCGAGCACTCGACTCAGTGCAATGCACCCGGAAGGACGCTCTCGCTCGCCTTTCAAGGAGCGATTACCTACAGCAGAAGCAGCAGAGGCACAAACTGCATGACGAGAAGGGACAACGTAGAACACGTCTCTGTCCTGGCACATTTTCGTGTGCGATACTTCCCTCCGGGTCTTCGGGCCTTGCGAAGCCCTGTGTACTGCGAGCGCTGCTACTCGCAGCTGAGAAGGACCGTGGAGCTAGCGGCGAATTCGGAGAGCTCTTCGCTGCACTGCGCCGCTCGCAAGCGGCTTCGTTCTTCGCCTTCTGCCGTCCGGCGAGAGCTGAACTCCAGCGGTCAGTTGCAGCTCTGCCCAACAGCGTGTTCTCAGTTCTGCGGGCAAGCACGCCCTCTTGCCTTGGCCCCGAGAGCAAAGTCCCGAGCGAGCACTCGACTCAGTGCAATGCACCCGGAAGGACGCTCTCGCTCGCCTTTCAAGGAGCGATTCCTAACAGCAGAAGCAGCAGAGGCACAAACTGCATGACGAGAAGGGACAACGTAGAACACGTCTCTGTCCTGGCGCATTTCCGTGTGCCATACTTCCCTCCGGGTCTTCGGGCCTTGCGAAGCTCTGTGTACTGCGAGCGCTGCTACTCGCAGCTGAGAAGGACCGTGGAGCTAGCGGCGAATTCGGAGAGCTCTTCGCTGCACTGCGCCGCTCGCAAGCGGCTTCGTTCTTCGCCTTCTGCCGTCCGGCGAGAGCTGAACTCCAGCGGTCAGTTGCAGCTCTGCCCAACAGCGTGTTCTCAGTTCTGCGGGCAAGCACGCCCTCTTGCCTTGGCCCCGAGAGCAAAGCCCCGAGCGAGCACTCGACTCAGTGCAATGCACCCGGAAGGACGCTCTCGCTCGCCTTTCAAGGAGCGATTCCTAACAGCAGAAGCAGCAGAGGCACAAACTGCATGACGAGAAGGGACAACGTAGAACACGTCTCTGTCCTGGCACATTTTCGTGTGCGATACTTCCCTCCGGGTCTTCGGGCCTTGCGAAGCTCTGTGTACTGCGAGCGCTGCTACTCGCAGCTGAGAAGGACCGTGGAGCTAGCGGCGAATTCGGAGAGCTCTTCGCTGCACTGCGCCGCTCGCAAGCGGCTTCGTTCTTCGCCTTCTGCCGTCCGGCGAGAGCTGAACTCCAGCGGTCAGTTGCAGCTCTGCCCAACAGCGTGTTCTCAGTTCTGCGGGCAAGCACGCCCTCTTGCCTTGGCCCCGAGTGCAAAGACCCGAGCGAGCACTCGACTCAGTGCAATGCACCCGGAAGGACGCTCTCGCTCGCCTTTCAAGGAGCGATTACCTACAGCAGAAGCAGCAGAGGCACAAACTGCATGACGAGAAGGGACAACGTAGAACACGTCTCTGTCCTGGCACATTTTCGTGTGCGATACTTCCCTCCGGGTCTTCGGGCCTTGCGAAGCCCTGTGTACTGCGAGCGCTGCTACTCGCAGCTGAGAAGGACCGTGGAGCTAGCGGCGAATTCGGAGAGCTCTTCGCTGCACTGCGCCGCTCGCAAGCGGCTTCGTTCTTCGCCTTCTGCCGTCCGGCGAGAGCTGAACTCCAGCGGTCAGTTGCAGCTCTGCCCAACAGCGTGTTCTCAGTTCTGCGGGCAAGCACGCCCTCTTGCCTTGGCCCCGAGTGCAAAGTCCCGAGCGAGCACTCGACTCAGTGCAATGCACCCGGAAGGACGCTCTCGCTCGTCTTTCAAGGAGCGATTACCTACAGCAGAAGCAGCAGAGGCACAAACTGCATGACGAGAAGGGACAACGTAGAACACGTCTCTGTCCTGGCGCATTTTCGTGTGCGATACTTCCCTCCGGGTCTTCGGGCCTTGCGAAGCTCTGTGTACTGCGAGCGCTGCTACACGCAGCTGAGAAGGACCGTGGAGCTAGCGGCGAATTCGGAGAGCTCTTCGCTGCACTGCGCCGCTCGCAAGCGGCTTCGTTCTTCGCCTTCTGCCGTCCGGCGAGAGCTGAACTCCAGCGGTCAGTTGCAGCTCTGCCCAACAGCGTGTTCTCAGTTCTGCGGGCAAGCACGCCCTCTTGCCTTGGCCCCGAGTGCAAAGTCCCGAGCGAGCACTCGACTCAGTGCAATGCACCCGGAAGGACGCTCTCGCTCGTCTTTCAAGGAGCGATTACCTACAGCAGAAGCAGCAGAGGCACAAACTGCATGACGAGAAGGGACAACGTAGAACACGTCTCTGTCCTGGCGCATTTTCGTGTGCGATACTTCCCTCCGGGTCTTCGGGCCTTGCGAAGCTCTGTGTACTGCGAGCGCTGCTACACGCAGCTGAGAAGGACCGTGGAGCTAGCGGCGAATTCGGAGAGCTCTTCGCTGCACTGCGCCGCTCGCAAGCGGCTTCGTTCTTCGCCTTCTGCCGTCCGGCGAGAGCTGAACTCCAGCGGTCAGTTGCAGCTCTGCCCAACAGCGTGTTCTCAGTTCTGCGGGCAAGCACGCCCTCTTGCCTTGGCCCCGAGTGCAAAGTCCCGAGCGAGCACTCGACTCAGTGCAATGCACCCGGAAGGACGCTCTCGCTCGTCTTTCAAGGAGCGATTACCTACAGCAGAAGCAGCAGAGGCACAAACTGCATGACGAGAAGGGACAACGTAGAACACGTCTCTGTCCTGGCGCATTTTCGTGTGCGATACTTCCCTCCGGGTCTTCGGGCCTTGCGAAGCTCTGTGTACTGCGAGCGCTGCTACACGCAGCTGAGAAGGACCGTGGAGCTAGCGGCGAATTCGGAGAGCTCTTCGCTGCACTGCGCCGCTCGCAAGCGGCTTCGTTCTTCGCCTTCTGCCGTCCGGCGAGAGCTGAACTCCAGCGGTCAGTTGCAGCTCTGCCCAACAGCGTGTTCTCAGTTCTGCGGGCAAGCACGCCCTCTTGCCTTGGCCCCGAGAGCAAAGCCCCGAGCGAGCACTCGACTCAGTGCAATGCACCCGGAAGGACGCTCTCGCTCGCCTTTCAAGGAGCGATTCCTAACAGCAGAAGCAGCAGAGGCACAAACTGCATGACGAGAAGGGACAACGTAGAACACGTCTCTGTCCTGGCGCATTTTCGTGTGCGATACTTCCCTCCGGGTCTTCGGGCCTTGCGAAGCTCTGTGTACTGCGAGCGCTCTGCTACTCGCAGCTGAGAAGGACCGTGGAGCTAGCGGCGAATTCGGAGAGCTCTTCGCTGCACTGCGCCGCTCGCAAGCGGCTTCGTTCTTCGCCTTCTGCCGTCCGGCGAGAGCTGAACTCCAGCGGTCAGTTGCAGCTCTGCCCAACAGCGTGTTCTCAGTCTGCGGGCAAGCACGCCCTCTTGCCTTGGCCCCGAGAGCAAAGCCCGAGCGAGCACTCGACTCAGTGCAATGCACCCGGAAGGACGCTCTCGCTCGTCTTTCAAGGAGCGATTCCTAACAGCAGAAGCAGCAGAGGCACAAACTGCATGACGAGAAGGGACAACGTAGAACACGTCTCTGTCCTGGCGCATTTTCGTGTGCGATACTTTCCCTCCGGGTCTTCGGGCCTTGCGAAGCTCTGTGTACTGCGAGCGCTGCTACTCGCAGCTGGGAAGGACCGTGGAGCTAGCGGCGAATTCGGAGAGCTCTTTCGCTGCACTGCGCCGCTCGCAAGCGGCTTCGTTCTTCGCCTTCTGCCGTCCGCGAGAGCTGAACTCCAGCGGTCAGTTGCAGCTCTGCCCAACAGCGTGTTCTCAGTTCTGCGGGCAAGCACGCCCTCTTGCCTTGGCCCCCGAGTGCAAAGTCCCGAGCGAGCACTCGACTCAGTGCAATGCACCCGGAAGGACGCTCTCGCTCGTCTTTCAAGGAGCGATTCCTAACAGCAGAAGCAGCAGAGGCACAAACTGCATGACGAGAAGGGACAACGTAGAACACGTCTCTGTCCTGGCGCATTTCCGTGTGCCATACTTCCCTCCGGGTCTTCGGGCCTTGCGAAGCTCTGTGTACTGCGAGCGCTGCTACTCGCAGCTGAGAAGGACCGTGGAGCTAGCGGCGAATTCGGAGAGCTCTTCGCTGCACTGCGCCGCTCGCAAGCGGCTTCGTTCTTCGCCTTCTGCCGTCCGGCGAGAGCTGAACTCCAGCGGTCAGTTGCAGCTCTGCCCAACAGCGTGTTCTCAGTTCTGCGGGCAAGCACGCCCTCTTGCCTTGGCCCCGAGAGCAAAGCCCCGAGCGAGCACTCGACTCAGTGCAATGCACCCGGAAGGACGCTCTCGCTCGTCTTTCAAGGAGCGATTCCTAACAGCAGAAGCAGCAGAGGCACAAACTGCATGACGAGAAGGGACAACGTAGAACACGTCTCTGTCCTGGCACATTTTCGTGTGCGATACTTCCCTCCGGGTCTTCGGGCCTTGCGAAGCTCTGTGTACTGCGAGCGCTGCTACACGCAGCTGAGAAGGACCGTGGAGCTAGCGGCGAATTCGGAGAGCTCTTCGCTGCACTGCGCCGCTCGCAAGCGGCTTCGTTCTTCGCCTTCTGCCGTCCGGCGAGAGCTGAACTCCAGCGGTCAGTTGCAGCTCTGCCCAACAGCGTGTTCTCAGTCTGCGGGCAAGCACGCCCTCTTGCCTTGGCCCCGAGTGCAAAGTCCCCGAGCGAGCACTCGACTCAGTGCAATGCACA
>NW_028276197.1:0-39008 GCF_052056855.1 Sturnus vulgaris | reverse complement strand
GAGGGAAGTATCGCACACGAAAATGTGCCAGGACAGAGACGTGTTCTACGTTGTCCCTTCTCGTCATGCAGTTTGTGCCTCTGCTGCTTGTGCTGTTAGGAATCGCTCCTTGAAAGACGAGCGAGAGCGTCCTTCCGGGTGCATTGCACTGAGTCGAGTGCTCGCTCGGGACTTTGCTCTCGGGGCCAAGGCAAGAGGGCGTGCTTGCCCGCAGAACTGAGAACACGCTGTTGGGCAGAGCTGCAACTGACCGCCGGAGTTCAGCTCTCGCCGGACGGCAGAAGGCGAAGAACGAAGCCGCTTGCGAGCGGCGCAGTGCAGCGAAGAGCTCTCCGAATTCGCCGCTAGCTCCACGGTCCTTCTGAGCTGCGAGTAGCAGCGCTCGCAGTACACGGAGCTTCGCAAGGCCCGAAGACCTCGGAGGGGGAAGTATGGCACACGGAAAATGTGCCAGGACAGAGACGTGTTCTACGTTGTCCCTTCTCGTCATGCAGTTTGTGCCTCTGCTGCTTGTGCTGTTAGGAATCGCTCCTTGAAAGACGAGCGAGAGCGTCCTTCCGGGTGCATTGCACTGAGTCGAGTGCTCGCTCGGGACTTTGCTCTCGGGGCCAAGGCAAGAGGGCGTGCTTGCCCGCAGAACTGAGAACACGCTGTTGGGCAGAGCTGCAACTGACCGCCGGAGTTCAGCTGTCGCCGGACGGCAGAAGGCGAAGAACGAAGCCGCTTGCGAGCGGCGCAGTGCAGCGAAGAGCTCTCCGAATTCGCCGCTAGCTCCACGGTCCTTCTCAGCTGCGAGTAGCAGCGCTCGCAGTACACGGGGCTTCGCAAGGCCCGAAGACCCGGAGGGAAGTATGGCACACGGAAATGTGCCAGGACAGAGACGTGTTCTACGTTGTCCCTTCTCGTCATGCAGTTTGTGCCTCTGCTGCTTGTGCTGTTAGGAATCGCTCCTTGAAAGACGAGCGAGAGCGTCCTTCCGGGTGCATTGCACTGAGTCGAGTGCTCGCTCGGGACTTTGCTCTCGGGGCCAAGGCAAGAGGGCGTGCTTGCCCGCAGAACTGAGAACACGCTGTTGGGCAGAGCTGCAACTGACCGCCGGAGTTCAGCTGTCGCCGGACGGCAGAAGGCGAAGAACGAAGCCGCTTGCGAGCGGCGCAGTGCAGCGAAGAGCTCTCCGAATTCGCCGCTAGCTCCACGGTCCTTCTCAGCTGCGAGTAGCAGCGCTCGCAGTACACGGGGCTTCGCAAGGCCCGAAGACCCGGAGGGAAGTATGGCACACGGAAATGTGCCAGGACAGAGACGTGTTCTACGTTGTCCCTTCTCGTCATGCAGTTTGTGCCTCTGCTGCTTGTGCTGTTAGGAATCGCTCCTTGAAAGACGAGCGAGAGCGTCCTTCCGGGTGCATTGCACTGAGTCGAGTGCTCGCTCGGGACTTTGCTCTCGGGGCCAAGGCAAGAGGGCGTGCTTGCCCGCAGAACTGAGAACACGCTGTTGGGCAGAGCTGCAACTGACCGCCGGAGTTCAGCTGTCGCCGGACGGCAGAAGGCGTAGAACGAAGCCGCTTGCGAGCGGCGCAGTGCAGCGAAGAGCTCTCCGAATTCGCCGCTAGCTCCACGGTCCTTCTGAGCTGCGAGTAGCAGCGCTCGCAGTACACGGAGCTTCGCAAGGCCCGAAGACCCGGAGGGAAGTATGGCACACGGAAATGTGCCAGGACAGAGACGTGTTCTACGTTGTCCCTTCTCGTCATGCAGTTTGTGCCTCTGCTGCTTGTGCTGTTAGGAATCGCTCCTTGAAAGACGAGCGAGAGCGTCCTTCCGGGTGCATTGCACTGAGTCGAGTGCTCGCTCGGGACTTTGCTCTCGGGGCCAAGGCAAGAGGGCGTGCTTGCCCGCAGAACTGAGAACACGCTGTTGGGCAGAGCTGCAACTGACCGCCGGAGTTCAGCTGTCGCCGGACGGCAGAAGGCGAAGAACGAAGCCGCTTGCGAGCGGCGCAGTGCAGCGAAGAGCTCTCCGAATTCGCCGCTAGCTCCACGGTCCTTCTCAGCTGCGAGTAGCAGCGCTCGCAGTACACGGAGCTTCGCAAGGCCCGAAGACCCGGAGGGAAGTATGGCACACGGAAATGTGCCAGGACAGAGACGTGTTCTACGTTGTCCCTTCTCGTCATGCAGTTTGTGCCTCTGCTGCTTGTGCTGTTAGGAATCGCTCCTTGAAAGACGAGCGAGAGCGTCCTTCCGGGTGCATTGCACTGAGTCGAGTGCTCGCTCGGGACTTTGCTCTCGGGGCCAAGGCAAGAGGGCGTGCTTGCCCGCAGAACTGAGAACACGCTGTTGGGCAGAGCTGCAACTGACCGCCGGAGTTCAGCTGTCGCCGGACGGCAGAAGGCGAAGAACGAAGCCGCTTGCGAGCGGCGCAGTGCAGCGAAGAGCTCTCCGAATTCGCCGCTAGCTCCACGGTCCTTCTCAGCTGCGAGTAGCAGCGCTCGCAGTACACGGAGCTTCGCAAGGCCCGAAGACCCGGAGGGAAGTATGGCACACGGAAATGTGCCAGGACAGAGACGTGTTCTACGTTGTCCCTTCTCGTCATGCAGTTTGTGCCTCTGCTGCTTGTGCTGTTAGGAATCGCTCCTTGAAAGACGAGCGAGAGCGTCCTTCCGGGTGCATTGCACTGAGTCGAGTGCTCGCTCGGGACTTTGCTCTCGGGGCCAAGGCAAGAGGGCGTGCTTGCCCGCAGAACTGAGAACACGCTGTTGGGCAGAGCTGCAACTGACCGCCGGAGTTCAGCTGTCGCCGGACGGCAGAAGGCGAAGAACGAAGCCGCTTGCGAGCGGCGCAGTGCAGCGAAGAGCTCTCCGAATTCGCCGCTAGCTCCACGGTCCTTCTGAGCTGCGAGTAGCAGCGCTCGCAGTACACGGAGCTTCGCAAGGCCCGAAGACCCGGAGGGAAGTATGGCACACGGAAATGTGCCAGGACAGAGACGTGTTCTACGTTGTCCCTTCTCGTCATGCAGTTTGTGCCTCTGCTGCTTGTGCTGTTAGGAATCGCTCCTTGAAAGACGAGCGAGAGCGTCCTTCCGGGTGCATTGCACTGAGTCGAGTGCTCGCTCGGGACTTTGCTCTCGGGGCCAAGGCAAGAGGGCGTGCTTGCCCGCAGAACTGAGAACACGCTGTTGGGCAGAGCTGCAACTGACCGCCGGAGTTCAGCTGTCGCCGGACGGCAGAAGGCGAAGAACGAAGCCGCTTGCGAGCGGCGCAGTGCAGCGAAGAGCTCTCCGAATTCGCCGCTAGCTCCACGGTCCTTCTCAGCTGCGAGTAGCAGCGCTCGCAGTACACGGAGCTTCGCAAGGCCCGAAGACCCGGAGGGAAGTATGGCACACGGAAATGTGCCAGGACAGAGACGTGTTCTACGTTGTCCCTTCTCGTCATGCAGTTTGTGCCTCTGCTGCTTGTGCTGTTAGGAATCGCTCCTTGAAAGACGAGCGAGAGCGTCCTTCCGGGTGCATTGCACTGAGTCGAGTGCTCGCTCGGGACTTTGCTCTCGGGGCCAAGGCAAGAGGGCGTGCTTGCCCGCAGAACTGAGAACACGCTGTTGGGCAGAGCTGCAACTGACCGCCGGAGTTCAGCTGTCGCCGGACGGCAGAAGGCGAAGAACGAAGCCGCTTGCGAGCGGCGCAGTGCAGCGAAGAGCTCTCCGAATTCGCCGCTAGCTCCACGGTCCTTCTGAGCTGCGAGTAGCAGCGCTCGCAGTACACGGAGCTTCGCAAGGCCCGAAGACCCGGAGGGAAGTATGGCACACGGAAATGTGCCAGGACAGAGACGTGTTCTACGTTGTCCCTTCTCGTCATGCAGTTTGTGCCTCTGCTGCTTGTGCTGTTAGGAATCGCTCCTTGAAAGACGAGCGAGAGCGTCCTTCCGGGTGCATTGCACTGAGTCGAGTGCTCGCTCGGGACTTTGCTCTCGGGGCCAAGGCAAGAGGGCGTGCTTGCCCGCAGAACTGAGAACACGCTGTTGGGCAGAGCTGCAACTGACCGCCGGAGTTCAGCTGTCGCCGGACGGCAGAAGGCGAAGAACGAAGCCGCTTGCGAGCGGCGCAGTGCAGCGAAGAGCTCTCCGAATTCGCCGCTAGCTCCACGGTCCTTCTCAGCTGCGAGTAGCAGCGCTCGCAGTACACGGAGCTTCGCAAGGCCCGAAGACCCGGAGGGAAGTATGGCACACGGAAATGTGCCAGGACAGAGACGTGTTCTACGTTGTCCCTTCTCGTCATGCAGTTTGTGCCTCTGCTGCTTGTGCTGTTAGGAATCGCTCCTTGAAAGACGAGCGAGAGCGTCCTTCCGGGTGCATTGCACTGAGTCGAGTGCTCGCTCGGGACTTTGCTCTCGGGGCCAAGGCAAGAGGGCGTGCTTGCCCGCAGAACTGAGAACACGCTGTTGGGCAGAGCTGCAACTGACCGCCGGAGTTCAGCTGTCGCCGGACGGCAGAAGGCGAAGAACGAAGCCGCTTGCGAGCGGCGCAGTGCAGCGAAGAGCTCTCCGAATTCGCCGCTAGCTCCACGGTCCTTCTGAGCTGCGAGTAGCAGCGCTCGCAGTACACGGAGCTTCGCAAGGCCCGAAGACCCGGAGGGAAGTTTCGCACACGAAAATGTGCCAGGACAGAGACGTGTTCTACGTTGTCCCTTCTCGTCATGCAGTTTGTGCCTCTGCTGCTTGTGCTGTTAGGAATCGCTCCTTGAAAGACGAGCGAGAGCGTCCTTCCGGGTGCATTGCACTGAGTCGAGTGCTCGCTCGGGACTTTGCTCTCGGGGCCAAGGCAAGAGGGCGTGCTTGCCCGCAGAACTGAGAACACGCTGTTGGGCAGAGCTGCAACTGACCGCCGGAGTTCAGCTGTCGCCGGACGGCAGAAGGCGAAGAACGAAGCCGCTTGCGAGCGGCGCAGTGCAGCGAAGAGCTCTCCGAATTCGCCGCTAGCTCCACGGTCCTTCTCAGCTGCGAGTAGCAGCGCTCGCAGTACACGGAGCTTCGCAAGGCCCGAAGACCCGGAGGGAAGTATGGCACACGGAAATGTGCCAGGACAGAGACGTGTTCTACGTTGTCCCTTCTCGTCATGCAGTTTGTGCCTCTGCTGCTTGTGCTGTTAGGAATCGCTCCTTGAAAGACGAGCGAGAGCGTCCTTCCGGGTGCATTGCACTGAGTCGAGTGCTCGCTCGGGACTTTGCTCTCGGGGCCAAGGCAAGAGGGCGTGCTTGCCCGCAGAACTGAGAACACGCTGTTGGGCAGAGCTGCAACTGACCGCCGGAGTTCAGCTGTCGCCGGACGGCAGAAGGCGAAGAACGAAGCCGCTTGCGAGCGGCGCAGTGCAGCGAAGAGCTCTCCGAATTCGCCGCTAGCTCCACGGTCCTTCTCAGCTGCGAGTAGCAGCGCTCGCAGTACACGGAGCTTCGCAAGGCCCGAAGACCCGGAGGGAAGTATCGCACACGAAAATGTGCCAGGACAGAGACGTGTTCTACGTTGTCCCTTCTCGTCATGCAGTTTGTGCCTCTGCTGCTTGTGCTGTTAGGAATCGCTCCTTGAAAGACGAGCGAGAGCGTCCTTCCGGGTGCATTGCACTGAGTCGAGTGCTCGCTCGGGACTTTGCTCTCGGGGCCAAGGCAAGAGGGCGTGCTTGCCCGCAGAACTGAGAACACGCTGTTGGGCAGAGCTGCAACTGACCGCCGGAGTTCAGCTGTCGCCGGACGGCAGAAGGCGAAGAACGAAGCCGCTTGCGAGCGGCGCAGTGCAGCGAAGAGCTCTCCGAATTCGCCGCTAGCTCCACGGTCCTTCTGAGCTGCGAGTAGCAGCGCTCGCAGTACACGGAGCTTCGCAAGGCCCGAAGACCCGGAGGGAAGTATGGCACACGGAAATGTGCCAGGACAGAGACGTGTTCTACGTTGTCCCTTCTCGTCATGCAGTTTGTGCCTCTGCTGCTTGTGCTGTTAGGAATCGCTCCTTGAAAGACGAGCGAGAGCGTCCTTCCGGGTGCATTGCACTGAGTCGAGTGCTCGCTCGGGACTTTGCTCTCGGGGCCAAGGCAAGAGGGCGTGCTTGCCCGCAGAACTGAGAACACGCTGTTGGGCAGAGCTGCAACTGACCGCCGGAGTTCAGCTGTCGCCGGACGGCAGAAGGCGAAGAACGAAGCCGCTTGCGAGCGGCGCAGTGCAGCGAAGAGCTCTCCGAATTCGCCGCTAGCTCCACGGTCCTTCTGAGCTGCGAGTAGCAGCGCTCGCAGTACACGGAGCTTCGCAAGGCCCGAAGACCCGGAGGGAAGTATGGCACACGGAAATGTGCCAGGACAGAGACGTGTTCTACGTTGTCCCTTCTCGTCATGCAGTTTGTGCCTCTGCTGCTTGTGCTGTTAGGAATCGCTCCTCGAAAGACGAGCGAGAGCGTCCTTCCGGGTGCATTGCACTGAGTCGAGTGCTCGCTCGGGACTTTGCTCTCGGGGCCAAGGCAAGAGGGCGTGCTTGCCCGCAGAACTGAGAACACGCTGTTGGGCAGAGCTGCAACTGACCGCCGGAGTTCAGCTGTCGCCGGACGGCAGAAGGCGAAGAACGAAGCCGCTTGCGAGCGGCGCAGTGCAGCGAAGAGCTCTCCGAATTCGCCGCTAGCTCCACGGTCCTTCTCAGCTGCGAGTAGCAGCGCTCGCAGTACACGGAGCTTCGCAAGGCCCGAAGACCCGGAGGGAAGTATGGCACACGGAAATGTGCCAGGACAGAGACGTGTTCTACGTTGTCCCTTCTCGTCATGCAGTTTGTGCCTCTGCTGCTTGTGCTGTTAGGAATCGCTCCTTGAAAGACGAGCGAGAGCGTCCTTCCGGGTGCATTGCACTGAGTCGAGTGCTCGCTCGGGACTTTGCTCTCGGGGCCAAGGCAAGAGGGCGTGCTTGCCCGCAGAACTGAGAACACGCTGTTGGGCAGAGCTGCAACTGACCGCCGGAGTTCAGCTGTCGCCGGACGGCAGAAGGCGAAGAACGAAGCCGCTTGCGAGCGGCGCAGTGCAGCGAAGAGCTCTCCGAATTCGCCGCTAGCTCCACGGTCCTTCTGAGCTGCGAGTAGCAGCGCTCGCAGTACACGGAGCTTCGCAAGGCCCGAAGACCCGGAGGGAAGTATGGCACACGGAAATGTGCCAGGACAGAGACGTGTTCTACGTTGTCCCTTCTCGTCATGCAGTTTGTGCCTCTGCTGCTTGTGCTGTTAGGAATCGCTCCTTGAAAGACGAGCGAGAGCGTCCTTCCGGGTGCATTGCACTGAGTCGAGTGCTCGCTCGGGACTTTGCTCTCGGGGCCAAGGCAAGAGGGCGTGCTTGCCCGCAGAACTGAGAACACGCTGTTGGGCAGAGCTGCAACTGACCGCCGGAGTTCAGCTGTCGCCGGACGGCAGAAGGCGAAGAACGAAGCCGCTTGCGAGCGGCGCAGTGCAGCGAAGAGCTCTCCGAATTCGCCGCTAGCTCCACGGTCCTTCTCAGCTGCGAGTAGCAGCGCTCGCAGTACACGGAGCTTCGCAAGGCCCGAAGACCCGGAGGGAAGTATGGCACACGGAAATGTGCCAGGACAGAGACGTGTTCTACGTTGTCCCTTCTCGTCATGCAGTTTGTGCCTCTGCTGCTTGTGCTGTTAGGAATCGCTCCTTGAAAGACGAGCGAGAGCGTCCTTCCGGGTGCATTGCACTGAGTCGAGTGCTCGCTCGGGACTTTGCTCTCGGGGCCAAGGCAAGAGGGCGTGCTTGCCCGCAGAACTGAGAACACGCTGTTGGGCAGAGCTGCAACTGACCGCCGGAGTTCAGCTGTCGCCGGACGGCAGAAGGCGTAGAACGAAGCCGCTTGCGAGCGGCGCAGTGCAGCGAAGAGCTCTCCGAATTCGCCGCTAGCTCCACGGTCCTTCTGAGCTGCGAGTAGCAGCGCTCGCAGTACACGGAGCTTCGCAAGGCCCGAAGACCCGGAGGGAAGTATGGCACACGGAAATGTGCCAGGACAGAGACGTGTTCTACGTTGTCCCTTCTCGTCATGCAGTTTGTGCCTCTGCTGCTTGTGCTGTTAGGAATCGCTCCTTGAAAGACGAGCGAGAGCGTCCTTCCGGGTGCATTGCACTGAGTCGAGTGCTCGCTCGGGACTTTGCTCTCGGGGCCAAGGCAAGAGGGCGTGCTTGCCCGCAGAACTGAGAACACGCTGTTGGGCAGAGCTGCAACCTGACCGCCGGAGTTCAGCTGTCGCCGGACGGCAGAAGGCGAAGAACGAAGCCGCTTGCGAGCGGCGCAGTGCAGCGAAGAGCTCTCCGAATTCGCCGCTAGCTCCACGGTCCTTCTCAGCTGCGAGTAGCAGCGCTCGCAGTACACGGAGCTTCGCAAGGCCCGAAGACCCGGAGGGAAGTATGGCACACGGAAATGTGCCAGGACAGAGACGTGTTCTACGTTGTCCCTTCTCGTCATGCAGTTTGTGCCTCTGCTGCTTGTGCTGTTAGGAATCGCTCCTTGAAAGACGAGCGAGAGCGTCCTTCCGGGTGCATTGCACTGAGTCGAGTGCTCGCTCGGGACTTTGCTCTCCGGGGCCAAGGCAAGAGGGCGTGCTTGCCCGCAGAACTGAGAACACGCTGTTGGGCAGAGCTGCAACCGACCGCCGGAGTTCAGCTGTCGCCGGACGGCAGAAGGCGAAGAACGAAGCCGCTTGCGAGCGGCGCAGTGCAGCGAAGAGCTCTCCGAATTCGCCGCTAGCTCCACGGTCCTTCTCAGCTGCGAGTAGCAGCGCTCGCAGTACACGGAGCTTCGCAAGGCCCGAAGACCCGGAGGGAAGTATCGCACACGAAAATGTGCCAGGACAGAGACGTGTTCTACGTTGTCCCTTCTCGTCATGCAGTTTGTGCCTCTGCTGCTTGTGCTGTTAGGAATCGCTCCTTGAAAGACGAGCGAGAGCGTCCTTCCGGGTGCATTGCACTGAGTCGAGTGCTCGCTCGGGACTTTGCTCTCGGGGCCAAGGCAAGAGGGCGTGCTTGCCCGCAGAACTGAGAACACGCTGTTGGGCAGAGCTGCAACTGACCGCCGGAGTTCAGCTGTCGCCGGACGGCAGAAGGCGAAGAACGAAGCCGCTTGCGAGCGGCGCAGTGCAGCGAAGAGCTCTCCGAATTCGCCGCTAGCTCCACGGTCCTTCTGAGCTGCGAGTAGCAGCGCTCGCAGTACACGGAGCTTCGCAAGGCCCGAAGACCCGGAGGGAAGTATGGCACACGGAAATGTGCCAGGACAGAGACGTGTTCTACGTTGTCCCTTCTCGTCATGCAGTTTGTGCCTCTGCTGCTTGTGCTGTTAGGAATCGCTCCTTGAAAGACGAGCGAGAGCGTCCTTCCGGGTGCATTGCACTGAGTCGAGTGCTCGCTCGGGACTTTGCTCTCGGGGCCAAGGCAAGAGGGCGTGCTTGCCCGCAGAACTGAGAACACGCTGTTGGGCAGAGCTGCAACTGACCGCCGGAGTTCAGCTGTCGCCGGACGGCAGAAGGCGAAGAACGAAGCCGCTTGCGAGCGGCGCAGTGCAGCGAAGAGCTCTCCGAATTCGCCGCTAGCTCCACGGTCCTTCTCAGCTGCGAGTAGCAGCGCTCGCAGTACACGGAGCTTCGCAAGGCCCGAAGACCCGGAGGGAAGTATGGCACACGGAAATGTGCCAGGACAGAGACGTGTTCTACGTTGTCCCTTCTCGTCATGCAGTTTGTGCCTCTGCTGCTTGTGCTGTTAGGAATCGCTCCTTGAAAGACGAGCGAGAGCGTCCTTCCGGGTGCATTGCACTGAGTCGAGTGCTCGCTCGGGACTTTGCTCTCGGGGCCAAGGCAAGAGGGCGTGCTTGCCCGCAGAACTGAGAACACGCTGTTGGGCAGAGCTGCAACTGACCGCCGGAGTTCAGCTGTCGCCGGACGGCAGAAGGCGAAGAACGAAGCCGCTTGCGAGCGGCGCAGTGCAGCGAAGAGCTCTCCGAATTCGCCGCTAGCTCCACGGTCCTTCTCAGCTGCGAGTAGCAGCGCTCGCAGTACACGGAGCTTCGCAAGGCCCGAAGACCCGGAGGGAAGTATGGCACACGGAAATGTGCCAGGACAGAGACGTGTTCTACGTTGTCCCTTCTCGTCATGCAGTTTGTGCCTCTGCTGCTTGTGCTGTTAGGAATCGCTCCTTGAAAGACGAGCGAGAGCGTCCTTCCGGGTGCATTGCACTGAGTCGAGTGCTCGCTCGGGACTTTGCTCTCGGGGCCAAGGCAAGAGGGCGTGCTTGCCCGCAGAACTGAGAACACGCTGTTGGGCAGAGCTGCAACTGACCGCCGGAGTTCAGCTGTCGCCGGACGGCAGAAGGCGAAGAACGAAGCCGCTTGCGAGCGGCGCAGTGCAGCGAAGAGCTCTCCGAATTCGCCGCTAGCTCCACGGTCCTTCTCAGCTGCGAGTAGCAGCGCTCGCAGTACACGGAGCTTCGCAAGGCCCGAAGACCCGGAGGGAAGTATGGCACACGGAAATGTGCCAGGACAGAGACGTGCTCTACGTTGTCCCTTCTCGTCATGCAGTTTGTGCCTCTGCTGCTTGTGCTGTTAGGAATCGCTCCTTGAAAGACGAGCGAGAGCGTCCTTCCGGGTGCATTGCACTGAGTCGAGTGCTCGCTCGGGACTTTGCTCTCGGGGCCAAGGCAAGAGGGCGTGCTTGCCCGCAGAACTGAGAACACGCTGTTGGGCAGAGCTGCAACTGACCGCCGGAGTTCAGCTGTCGCCGGACGGCAGAAGGCGAAGAACGAAGCCGCTTGCGAGCGGCGCAGTGCAGCGAAGAGCTCTCCGAATTCGCCGCTAGCTCCACGGTCCTTCTCAGCTGCGAGTAGCAGCGCTCGCAGTACACGGAGCTTCGCAAGGCCCGAAGACCCGGAGGGAAGTATGGCACACGGAAATGTGCCAGGACAGAGACGTGTTCTACGTTGTCCCTTCTCGTCATGCAGTTTGTGCCTCTGCTGCTTGTGCTGTTAGGAATCGCTCCTTGAAAGACGAGCGAGAGCGTCCTTCCGGGTGCATTGCACTGAGTCGAGTGCTCGCTCGGGACTTTGCTCTCGGGGCCAAGGCAAGAGGGCGTGCTTGCCCGCAGAACTGAGAACACGCTGTTGGGCAGAGCTGCAACCGACCGCCGGAGTTCAGCTGTCGCCGGACGGCAGAAGGCGTAGAACGAAGCCGCTTGCGAGCGGCGCAGTGCAGCGAAGAGCTCTCCGAATTCGCCGCTAGCTCCACGGTCCTTCTGAGCTGCGAGTAGCAGCGCTCGCAGTACACGGAGCTTCGCAAGGCCCGAAGACCCGGAGGGAAGTATGGCACACGGAAATGTGCCAGGACAGAGACGTGTTCTACGTTGTCCCTTCTCGTCATGCAGTTTGTGCCTCTGCTGCTTGTGCTGTTAGGAATCGCTCCTTGAAAGACGAGCGAGAGCGTCCTTCCGGGTGCATTGCACTGAGTCGAGTGCTCGCTCGGGACTTTGCTCTCGGGGCCAAGGCAAGAGGGCGTGCTTGCCCGCAGAACTGAGAACACGCTGTTGGGCAGAGCTGCAACCGACCGCCGGAGTTCAGCTGTCGCCGGACGGCAGAAGGCGAAGAACGAAGCCGCTTGCGAGCGGCGCAGTGCAGCGAAGAGCTCTCCGAATTCGCCGCTAGCTCCACGGTCCTTCTCAGCTGCGAGTAGCAGCGCTCGCAGTACACGGAGCTTCGCAAGGCCCGAAGACCCGGAGGGAAGTATGGCACACGGAAATGTGCCAGGACAGAGACGTGTTCTACGTTGTCCCTTCTCGTCATGCAGTTTGTGCCTCTGCTGCTTGTGCTGTTAGGAATCGCTCCTTGAAAGACGAGCGAGAGCGTCCTTCCGGGTGCATTGCACTGAGTCGAGTGCTCGCTCGGGACTTTGCTCCCGGGGCCAAGGCAAGAGGGCGTGCTTGCCCGCAGAACTGAGAACACGCTGTTGGGCAGAGCTGCAACCGACCGCCGGAGTTCAGCTGTCGCCGGACGGCAGAAGGCGAAGAACGAAGCCGCTTGCGAGCGGCGCAGTGCAGCGAAGAGCTCTCCGAATTCGCCGCTAGCTCCACGGTCCTTCTCAGCTGCGAGTAGCAGCGCTCGCAGTACACGGAGCTTCGCAAGGCCCGAAGACCCGGAGGGAAGTATGGCACACGGAAATGTGCCAGGACAGAGACGTGTTCTACGTTGTCCCTTCTCGTCATGCAGTTTGTGCCTCTGCTGCTTGTGCTGTTAGGAATCGCTCCTTGAAAGACGAGCGAGAGCGTCCTTCCGGGTGCATTGCACTGAGTCGAGTGCTCGCTCGGGACTTTGCTCCCGGGGCCAAGGCAAGAGGGCGTGCTTGCCCGCAGAACTGAGAACACGCTGTTGGGCAGAGCTGCAACCGACCGCCGGAGTTCAGCTGTCGCCGGACGGCAGAAGGCGAAGAACGAAGCCGCTTGCGAGCGGCGCAGTGCAGCGAAGAGCTCTCCGAATTCGCCGCTAGCTCCACGGTCCTTCTGAGCTGCGAGTAGCAGCGCTCGCAGTACACGGAGCTTCGCAAGGCCCGAAGACCCGGAGGGAAGTATGGCACACGGAAATGTGCCAGGACAGAGACGTGTTCTACGTTGTCCCTTCTCGTCATGCAGTTTGTGCCTCTGCTGCTTGTGCTGTTAGGAATCGCTCCTTGAAAGACGAGCGAGAGCGTCCTTCCGGGTGCATTGCACTGAGTCGAGTGCTCGCTCGGGACTTTGCTCTCGGGGCCAAGGCAAGAGGGCGTGCTTGCCCGCAGAACTGAGAACACGCTGTTGGGCAGAGCTGCAACTGACCGCCGGAGTTCAGCTGTCGCCGGACGGCAGAAGGCGAAGAACGAAGCCGCTTGCGAGCGGCGCAGTGCAGCGAAGAGCTCTCCGAATTCGCCGCTAGCTCCACGGTCCTTCTCAGCTGCGAGTAGCAGCGCTCGCAGTACACGGAGCTTCGCAAGGCCCGAAGACCCGGAGGGAAGTATGGCACACGGAAATGTGCCAGGACAGAGACGTGTTCTACGTTGTCCCTTCTCGTCATGCAGTTTGTGCCTCTGCTGCTTGTGCTGTTAGGAATCGCTCCTTGAAAGACGAGCGAGAGCGTCCTTCCGGGTGCATTGCACTGAGTCGAGTGCTCGCTCGGGACTTTGCTCTCGGGGCCAAGGCAAGAGGGCGTGCTTGCCCGCAGAACTGAGAACACGCTGTTGGGCAGAGCTGCAACTGACCGCCGGAGTTCAGCTGTCGCCGGACGGCAGAAGGCGAAGAACGAAGCCGCTTGCGAGCGGCGCAGTGCAGCGAAGAGCTCTCCGAATTCGCCGCTAGCTCCACGGTCCTTCTGAGCTGCGAGTAGCAGCGCTCGCAGTACACGGAGCTTCGCAAGGCCCGAAGACCCGGAGGGAAGTATGGCACACGGAAATGTGCCAGGACAGAGACGTGTTCTACGTTGTCCCTTCTCGTCATGCAGTTTGTGCCTCTGCTGCTTGTGCTGTTAGGAATCGCTCCTTGAAAGACGAGCGAGAGCGTCCTTCCGGGTGCATTGCACTGAGTCGAGTGCTCGCTCGGGACTTTGCTCTCGGGGCCAAGGCAAGAGGGCGTGCTTGCCCGCAGAACTGAGAACACGCTGTTGGGCAGAGCTGCAACTGACCGCCGGAGTTCAGCTGTCGCCGGACGGCAGAAGGCGAAGAACGAAGCCGCTTGCGAGCGGCGCAGTGCAGCGAAGAGCTCTCCGAATTCGCCGCTAGCTCCACGGTCCTTCTCAGCTGCGAGTAGCAGCGCTCGCAGTACACGGAGCTTCGCAAGGCCCGAAGACCCGGAGGGAAGTATGGCACACGGAAATGTGCCAGGACAGAGACGTGTTCTACGTTGTCCCTTCTCGTCATGCAGTTTGTGCCTCTGCTGCTTGTGCTGTTAGGAATCGCTCCTTGAAAGACGAGCGAGAGCGTCCTTCCGGGTGCATTGCACTGAGTCGAGTGCTCGCTCGGGACTTTGCTCTCGGGGCCAAGGCAAGAGGGCGTGCTTGCCCGCAGAACTGAGAACACGCTGTTGGGCAGAGCTGCAACTGACCGCCGGAGTTCAGCTGTCGCCGGACGGCAGAAGGCGTAGAACGAAGCCGCTTGCGAGCGGCGCAGTGCAGCGAAGAGCTCTCCGAATTCGCCGCTAGCTCCACGGTCCTTCTGAGCTGCGAGTAGCAGCGCTCGCAGTACACGGAGCTTCGCAAGGCCCGAAGACCCGGAGGGAAGTATGGCACACGGAAATGTGCCAGGACAGAGACGTGTTCTACGTTGTCCCTTCTCGTCATGCAGTTTGTGCCTCTGCTGCTTGTGCTGTTAGGAATCGCTCCTTGAAAGACGAGCGAGAGCGTCCTTCCGGGTGCATTGCACTGAGTCGAGTGCTCGCTCGGGACTTTGCTCTCGGGGCCAAGGCAAGAGGGCGTGCTTGCCCGCAGAACTGAGAACACGCTGTTGGGCAGAGCTGCAACTGACCGCCGGAGTTCAGCTCTCGCCGGACGGCAGAAGGCGAAGAACGAAGCCGCTTGCGAGCGGCGCAGTGCAGCGAAGAGCTCTCCGAATTCGCCGCTAGCTCCACGGTCCTTCTCAGCTGCGAGTAGCAGCGCTCGCAGTACACGGAGCTTCGCAAGGCCCGAAGACCCGGAGGGAAGTATGGCACACGGAAATGTGCCAGGACAGAGACGTGTTCTACGTTGTCCCTTCTCGTCATGCAGTTTGTGCCTCTGCTGCTTGTGCTGTTAGGAATCGCTCCTTGAAAGACGAGCGAGAGCGTCCTTCCGGGTGCATTGCACTGAGTCGAGTGCTCGCTCGGGACTTTGCTCTCGGGGCCAAGGCAAGAGGGCGTGCTTGCCCGCAGAACTGAGAACACGCTGTTGGGCAGAGCTGCAACTGACCGCCGGAGTTCAGCTGTCGCCGGACGGCAGAAGGCGAAGAACGAAGCCGCTTGCGAGCGGCGCAGTGCAGCGAAGAGCTCTCCGAATTCGCCGCTAGCTCCACGGTCCTTCTGAGCTGCGAGTAGCAGCGCTCGCAGTACACGGAGCTTCGCAAGGCCCGAAGACCCGGAGGGAAGTATGGCACACGGAAATGTGCCAGGACAGAGACGTGTTCTACGTTGTCCCTTCTCGTCATGCAGTTTGTGCCTCTGCTGCTTGTGCTGTTAGGAATCGCTCCTTGAAAGACGAGCGAGAGCGTCCTTCCGGGTGCATTGCACTGAGTCGAGTGCTCGCTCGGGACTTTGCTCTCGGGGCCAAGGCAAGAGGGCGTGCTTGCCCGCAGAACTGAGAACACGCTGTTGGGCAGAGCTGCAACTGACCGCCGGAGTTCAGCTCTCGCCGGACGGCAGAAGGCGAAGAACGAAGCCGCTTGCGAGCGGCGCAGTGCAGCGAAGAGCTCTCCGAATTCGCCGCTAGCTCCACGGTCCTTCTGAGCTGCGAGTAGCAGCGCTCGCAGTACACGGAGCTTCGCAAGGCCCGAAGACCCGGAGGGAAGTATGGCACACGGAAATGTGCCAGGACAGAGACGTGTTCTACGTTGTCCCTTCTCGTCATGCAGTTTGTGCCTCTGCTGCTTGTGCTGTTAGGAATCGCTCCTTGAAAGACGAGCGAGAGCGTCCTTCCGGGTGCATTGCACTGAGTCGAGTGCTCGCTCGGGACTTTGCTCTCGGGGCCAAGGCAAGAGGGCGTGCTTGCCCGCAGAACTGAGAACACGCTGTTGGGCAGAGCTGCAACTGACCGCCGGAGTTCAGCTCTCGCCGGACGGCAGAAGGCGAAGAACGAAGCCGCTTGCGAGCGGCGCAGTGCAGCGAAGAGCTCTCCGAATTCGCCGCTAGCTCCACGGTCCTTCTGAGCTGCGAGTAGCAGCGCTCGCAGTACACGGAGCTTCGCAAGGCCCGAAGACCCGGAGGGAAGTATGGCACACGGAAATGTGCCAGGACAGAGACGTGTTCTACGTTGTCCCTTCTCGTCATGCAGTTTGTGCCTCTGCTGCTTGTGCTGTTAGGAATCGCTCCTTGAAAGACGAGCGAGAGCGTCCTTCCGGGTGCATTGCACTGAGTCGAGTGCTCGCTCGGGACTTTGCTCTCGGGGCCAAGGCAAGAGGGCGTGCTTGCCCGCAGAACTGAGAACACGCTGTTGGGCAGAGCTGCAACTGACCGCCGGAGTTCAGCTCTCGCCGGACGGCAGAAGGCGAAGAACGAAGCCGCTTGCGAGCGGCGCAGTGCAGCGAAGAGCTCTCCGAATTCGCCGCTAGCTCCACGGTCCTTCTGAGCTGCGAGTAGCAGCGCTCGCAGTACACGGAGCTTCGCAAGGCCCGAAGACCCGGAGGGAAGTATCGCACACGAAAATGTGCCAGGACAGAGACGTGTTCTACGTTGTCCCTTCTCGTCATGCAGTTTGTGCCTCTGCTGCTTGTGCTGTTAGGAATCGCTCCTTGAAAGACGAGCGAGAGCGTCCTTCCGGGTGCATTGCACTGAGTCGAGTGCTCGCTCGGGACTTTGCTCTCGGGGCCAAGGCAAGAGGGCGTGCTTGCCCGCAGAACTGAGAACACGCTGTTGGGCAGAGCTGCAACTGACCGCCGGAGTTCAGCTGTCGCCGGACGGCAGAAGGCGTAGAACGAAGCCGCTTGCGAGCGGCGCAGTGCAGCGAAGAGCTCTCCGAATTCGCCGCTAGCTCCACGGTCCTTCTGAGCTGCGAGTAGCAGCGCTCGCAGTACACGGAGCTTCGCAAGGCCCGAAGACCCGGAGGGAAGTATGGCACACGGAAATGTGCCAGGACAGAGACGTGTTCTACGTTGTCCCTTCTCGTCATGCAGTTTGTGCCTCTGCTGCTTGTGCTGTTAGGAATCGCTCCTTGAAAGACGAGCGAGAGCGTCCTTCCGGGTGCATTGCACTGAGTCGAGTGCTCGCTCGGGACTTTGCTCTCGGGGCCAAGGCAAGAGGGCGTGCTTGCCCGCAGAACTGAGAACACGCTGTTGGGCAGAGCTGCAACTGACCGCCGGAGTTCAGCTGTCGCCGGACGGCAGAAGGCGAAGAACGAAGCCGCTTGCGAGCGGCGCAGTGCAGCGAAGAGCTCTCCGAATTCGCCGCTAGCTCCACGGTCCTTCTCAGCTGCGAGTAGCAGCGCTCGCAGTACACGGGGCTTCGCAAGGCCCGAAGACCCGGAGGGAAGTATGGCACACGGAAATGTGCCAGGACAGAGACGTGTTCTACGTTGTCCCTTCTCGTCATGCAGTTTGTGCCTCTGCTGCTTGTGCTGTTAGGAATCGCTCCTTGAAAGACGAGCGAGAGCGTCCTTCCGGGTGCATTGCACTGAGTCGAGTGCTCGCTCGGGACTTTGCTCTCGGGGCCAAGGCAAGAGGGCGTGCTTGCCCGCAGAACTGAGAACACGCTGTTGGGCAGAGCTGCAACTGACCGCCGGAGTTCAGCTGTCGCCGGACGGCAGAAGGCGAAGAACGAAGCCGCTTGCGAGCGGCGCAGTGCAGCGAAGAGCTCTCCGAATTCGCCGCTAGCTCCACGGTCCTTCTCAGCTGCGAGTAGCAGCGCTCGCAGTACACGGGGCTTCGCAAGGCCCGAAGACCCGGAGGGAAGTATGGCACACGGAAATGTGCCAGGACAGAGACGTGTTCTACGTTGTCCCTTCTCGTCATGCAGTTTGTGCCTCTGCTGCTTGTGCTGTTAGGAATCGCTCCTTGAAAGACGAGCGAGAGCGTCCTTCCGGGTGCATTGCACTGAGTCGAGTGCTCGCTCGGGACTTTGCTCTCGGGGCCAAGGCAAGAGGGCGTGCTTGCCCGCAGAACTGAGAACACGCTGTTGGGCAGAGCTGCAACTGACCGCCGGAGTTCAGCTGTCGCCGGACGGCAGAAGGCGTAGAACGAAGCCGCTTGCGAGCGGCGCAGTGCAGCGAAGAGCTCTCCGAATTCGCCGCTAGCTCCACGGTCCTTCTGAGCTGCGAGTAGCAGCGCTCGCAGTACACGGAGCTTCGCAAGGCCCGAAGACCCGGAGGGAAGTATGGCACACGGAAATGTGCCAGGACAGAGACGTGTTCTACGTTGTCCCTTCTCGTCATGCAGTTTGTGCCTCTGCTGCTTGTGCTGTTAGGAATCGCTCCTTGAAAGACGAGCGAGAGCGTCCTTCCGGGTGCATTGCACTGAGTCGAGTGCTCGCTCGGGACTTTGCTCTCGGGGCCAAGGCAAGAGGGCGTGCTTGCCCGCAGAACTGAGAACACGCTGTTGGGCAGAGCTGCAACTGACCGCCGGAGTTCAGCTCTCGCCGGACGGCAGAAGGCGAAGAACGAAGCCGCTTGCGAGCGGCGCAGTGCAGCGAAGAGCTCTCCGAATTCGCCGCTAGCTCCACGGTCCTTCTGAGCTGCGAGTAGCAGCGCTCGCAGTACACGGAGCTTCGCAAGGCCCGAAGACCCGGAGGGAAGTATGGCACACGGAAATGTGCCAGGACAGAGACGTGTTCTACGTTGTCCCTTCTCGTCATGCAGTTTGTGCCTCTGCTGCTTGTGCTGTTAGGAATCGCTCCTTGAAAGACGAGCGAGAGCGTCCTTCCGGGTGCATTGCACTGAGTCGAGTGCTCGCTCGGGACTTTGCTCTCGGGGCCAAGGCAAGAGGGCGTGCTTGCCCGCAGAACTGAGAACACGCTGTTGGGCAGAGCTGCAACTGACCGCCGGAGTTCAGCTGTCGCCGGACGGCAGAAGGCGAAGAACGAAGCCGCTTGCGAGCGGCGCAGTGCAGCGAAGAGCTCTCCGAATTCGCCGCTAGCTCCACGGTCCTTCTGAGCTGCGAGTAGCAGCGCTCGCAGTACACGGGGCTTCGCAAGGCCCGAAGACCCGGAGGGAAGTATGGCACACGGAAATGTGCCAGGACAGAGACGTGTTCTACGTTGTCCCTTCTCGTCATGCAGTTTGTGCCTCTGCTGCTTGTGCTGTTAGGAATCGCTCCTTGAAAGACGAGCGAGAGCGTCCTTCCGGGTGCATTGCACTGAGTCGAGTGCTCGCTCGGGACTTTGCTCTCGGGGCCAAGGCAAGAGGGCGTGCTTGCCCGCAGAACTGAGAACACGCTGTTGGGCAGAGCTGCAACTGACCGCCGGAGTTCAGCTCTCGCCGGACGGCAGAAGGCGAAGAACGAAGCCGCTTGCGAGCGGCGCAGTGCAGCGAAGAGCTCTCCGAATTCGCCGCTAGCTCCACGGTCCTTCTGAGCTGCGAGTAGCAGCGCTCGCAGTACACGGAGCTTCGCAAGGCCCGAAGACCCGGAGGGAAGTATGGCACACGGAAATGTGCCAGGACAGAGACGTGTTCTACGTTGTCCCTTCTCGTCATGCAGTTTGTGCCTCTGCTGCTTGTGCTGTTAGGAATCGCTCCTTGAAAGACGAGCGAGAGCGTCCTTCCGGGTGCATTGCACTGAGTCGAGTGCTCGCTCGGGACTTTGCTCTCGGGGCCAAGGCAAGAGGGCGTGCTTGCCCGCAGAACTGAGAACACGCTGTTGGGCAGAGCTGCAACTGACCGCCGGAGTTCAGCTCTCGCCGGACGGCAGAAGGCGAAGAACGAAGCCGCTTGCGAGCGGCGCAGTGCAGCGAAGAGCTCTCCGAATTCGCCGCTAGCTCCACGGTCCTTCTGAGCTGCGAGTAGCAGCGCTCGCAGTACACGGAGCTTCGCAAGGCCCGAAGACCCGGAGGGAAGTATGGCACACGGAAATGTGCCAGGACAGAGACGTGTTCTACGTTGTCCCTTCTCGTCATGCAGTTTGTGCCTCTGCTGCTTGTGCTGTTAGGAATCGCTCCTTGAAAGACGAGCGAGAGCGTCCTTCCGGGTGCATTGCACTGAGTCGAGTGCTCGCTCGGGACTTTGCTCTCGGGGCCAAGGCAAGAGGGCGTGCTTGCCCGCAGAACTGAGAACACGCTGTTGGGCAGAGCTGCAACTGACCGCCGGAGTTCAGCTCTCGCCGGACGGCAGAAGGCGAAGAACGAAGCCGCTTGCGAGCGGCGCAGTGCAGCGAAGAGCTCTCCGAATTCGCCGCTAGCTCCACGGTCCTTCTGAGCTGCGAGTAGCAGCGCTCGCAGTACACGGAGCTTCGCAAGGCCCGAAGACCCGGAGGGAAGTATGGCACACGGAAATGTGCCAGGACAGAGACGTGTTCTACGTTGTCCCTTCTCGTCATGCAGTTTGTGCCTCTGCTGCTTGTGCTGTTAGGAATCGCTCCTTGAAAGACGAGCGAGAGCGTCCTTCCGGGTGCATTGCACTGAGTCGAGTGCTCGCTCGGGACTTTGCTCTCGGGGCCAAGGCAAGAGGGCGTGCTTGCCCGCAGAACTGAGAACACGCTGTTGGGCAGAGCTGCAACTGACCGCCGGAGTTCAGCTCTCGCCGGACGGCAGAAGGCGAAGAACGAAGCCGCTTGCGAGCGGCGCAGTGCAGCGAAGAGCTCTCCGAATTCGCCGCTAGCTCCACGGTCCTTCTGAGCTGCGAGCAGCAGCGCTCGCAGTACACGGAGCTTCGCAAGGCCCGAAGACCCGGAGGGAAGTATGGCACACGGAAATGTGCCAGGACAGAGACGTGTTCTACGTTGTCCCTTCTCGTCATGCAGTTTGTGCCTCTGCTGCTTGTGCTGTTAGGAATCGCTCCTTGAAAGACGAGCGAGAGCGTCCTTCCGGGTGCATTGCACTGAGTCGAGTGCTCGCTCGGGACTTTGCTCTCGGGGCCAAGGCAAGAGGGCGTGCTTGCCCGCAGAACTGAGAACACGCTGTTGGGCAGAGCTGCAACTGACCGCCGGAGTTCAGCTCTCGCCGGACGGCAGAAGGCGAAGAACGAAGCCGCTTGCGAGCGGCGCAGTGCAGCGAAGAGCTCTCCGAATTCGCCGCTAGCTCCACGGTCCTTCTGAGCTGCGAGCAGCAGCGCTCGCAGTACACGGAGCTTCGCAAGGCCCGAAGACCCGGAGGGAAGTATGGCACACGAATATGTGCCAGGACAGAGACGTGTTCTACGTTGTCCCTTCTCGTCATGCAGTTTGTGCCTCTGCTGCTTGTGCTGTTAGGAATCCCTCCTTGAAAGACGAGCGAGAGCGTCCTTCCGGGTGCATTGCACTGAGTCGAGTGCTCGCTCGGGACTTTGCTCTCGGGGCCAAGGCAAGAGGGCGTGCTTGCCCGCAGAACTGAGAACACGCTGTTGGGCAGAGCTGCAACCGACCGCCGGAGTTCAGCTGTCGCCGGACGGCAGAAGGCGAAGAACGAAGCCGCTTGCGAGCGGCGCAGTGCAGCGAAGAGCTCTCCGAATTCGCCGCTAGCTCCACGGTCCTTCTCAGCTGCGAGCAGCAGCGCTCGCAGTACACGGAGCTTCGCAAGGCCCGAAGACCCGGAGGGAAGTATGGCACACGGAAATGTGCCAGGACAGAGACGTGTTCTACGTTGTCCCTTCTCGTCATGCAGTTTGTGCCTCTGCTGCTTGTGCTGTTAGGAATCGCTCCTTGAAAGACGAGCGAGAGCGTCCTTCCGGGTGCATTGCACTGAGTCGAGTGCTCGCTCGGGACTTTGCTCTCGGGGCCAAGGCAAGAGGGCGTGCTTGCCCGCAGAACTGAGAACACGCTGTTGGGCAGAGCTGCAACCGACCGCCGGAGTTCAGCTGTCGCCGGACGGCAGAAGGCGAAGAACGAAGCCGCTTGCGAGCGGCGCAGTGCAGCGAAGAGCTCTCCGAATTCGCCGCTAGCTCCACGGTCCTTCTCAGCTGCGAGTAGCAGCGCTCGCAGTACACGGAGCTTCGCAAGGCCCGAAGACCCGGAGGGAAGTATGGCACACGGAAATGTGCCAGGACAGAGACGTGTTCTACGTTGTCCCTTCTCGTCATGCAGTTTGTGCCTCTGCTGCTTGTGCTGTTAGGAATCGCTCCTTGAAAGACGAGCGAGAGCGTCCTTCCGGGTGCATTGCACTGAGTCGAGTGCTCGCTCGGGACTTTGCTCTCGGGGCCAAGGCAAGAGGGCGTGCTTGCCCGCAGAACTGAGAACACGCTGTTGGGCAGAGCTGCAACCGACCGCCGGAGTTCAGCTGTCGCCGGACGGCAGAAGGCGAAGAACGAAGCCGCTTGCGAGCGGCGCAGTGCAGCGAAGAGCTCTCCGAATTCGCCGCTAGCTCCACGGTCCTTCTCAGCTGCGAGTAGCAGCGCTCGCAGTACACGGAGCTTCGCAAGGCCCGAAGACCCGGAGGGAAGTATGGCACACGGAAATGTGCCAGGACAGAGACGTGTTCTACGTTGTCCCTTCTCGTCATGCAGTTTGTGCCTCTGCTGCTTGTGCTGTTAGGAATCGCTCCTTGAAAGACGAGCGAGAGCGTCCTTCCGGGTGCATTGCACTGAGTCGAGTGCTCGCTCGGGACTTTGCTCTCGGGGCCAAGGCAAGAGGGCGTGCTTGCCCGCAGAACTGAGAACACGCTGTTGGGCAGAGCTGCAACCGACCGCCGGAGTTCAGCTGTCGCCGGACGGCAGAAGGCGAAGAACGAAGCCGCTTGCGAGCGGCGCAGTGCAGCGAAGAGCTCTCCGAATTCGCCGCTAGCTCCACGGTCCTTCTCAGCTGCGAGTAGCAGCGCTCGCAGTACACGGAGCTTCGCAAGGCCCGAAGACCCGGAGGGAAGTATGGCACACGGAAATGTGCCAGGACAGAGACGTGTTCTACGTTGTCCCTTCTCGTCATGCAGTTTGTGCCTCTGCTGCTTGTGCTGTTAGGAATCGCTCCTTGAAAGACGAGCGAGAGCGTCCTTCCGGGTGCATTGCACTGAGTCGAGTGCTCGCTCGGGACTTTGCTCTCGGGGCCAAGGCAAGAGGGCGTGCTTGCCCGCAGAACTGAGAACACGCTGTTGGGCAGAGCTGCAACCGACCGCCGGAGTTCAGCTGTCGCCGGACGGCAGAAGGCGAAGAACGAAGCCGCTTGCGAGCGGCGCAGTGCAGCGAAGAGCTCTCCGAATTCGCCGCTAGCTCCACGGTCCTTCTCAGCTGCGAGTAGCAGCGCTCGCAGTACACGGAGCTTCGCAAGGCCCGAAGACCCGGAGGGAAGTATGGCACACGGAAATGTGCCAGGACAGAGACGTGTTCTACGTTGTCCCTTCTCGTCATGCAGTTTGTGCCTCTGCTGCTTGTGCTGTTAGGAATCGCTCCTTGAAAGACGAGCGAGAGCGTCCTTCCGGGTGCATTGCACTGAGTCGAGTGCTCGCTCGGGACTTTGCTCTCGGGGCCAAGGCAAGAGGGCGTGCTTGCCCGCAGAACTGAGAACACGCTGTTGGGCAGAGCTGCAACCGACCGCCGGAGTTCAGCTGTCGCCGGACGGCAGAAGGCGAAGAACGAAGCCGCTTGCGAGCGGCGCAGTGCAGCGAAGAGCTCTCCGAATTCGCCGCTAGCTCCACGGTCCTTCTCAGCTGCGAGTAGCAGCGCTCGCAGTACACGGAGCTTCGCAAGGCCCGAAGACCCGGAGGGAAGTATGGCACACGGAAATGTGCCAGGACAGAGACGTGTTCTACGTTGTCCCTTCTCGTCATGCAGTTTGTGCCTCTGCTGCTTGTGCTGTTAGGAATCGCTCCTTGAAAGACGAGCGAGAGCGTCCTTCCGGGTGCATTGCACTGAGTCGAGTGCTCGCTCGGGACTTTGCTCCCGGGGCCAAGGCAAGAGGGCGTGCTTGCCCGCAGAACTGAGAACACGCTGTTGGGCAGAGCTGCAACCGACCGCCGGAGTTCAGCTGTCGCCGGACGGCAGAAGGCGAAGAACGAAGCCGCTTGCGAGCGGCGCAGTGCAGCGAAGAGCTCTCCGAATTCGCCGCTAGCTCCACGGTCCTTCTCAGCTGCGAGTAGCAGCGCTCGCAGTACACGGAGCTTCGCAAGGCCCGAAGACCCGGAGGGAAGTATGGCACACGGAAATGTGCCAGGACAGAGACGTGTTCTACGTTGTCCCTTCTCGTCATGCAGTTTGTGCCTCTGCTGCTTGTGCTGTTAGGAATCGCTCCTTGAAAGACGAGCGAGAGCGTCCTTCCGGGTGCATTGCACTGAGTCGAGTGCTCGCTCGGGACTTTGCTCCCGGGGCCAAGGCAAGAGGGCGTGCTTGCCCGCAGAACTGAGAACACGCTGTTGGGCAGAGCTGCAACCGACCGCCGGAGTTCAGCTGTCGCCGGACGGCAGAAGGCGAAGAACGAAGCCGCTTGCGAGCGGCGCAGTGCAGCGAAGAGCTCTCCGAATTCGCCGCTAGCTCCACGGTCCTTCTCAGCTGCGAGTAGCAGCGCTCGCAGTACACGGAGCTTCGCAAGGCCCGAAGACCCGGAGGGAAGTATGGCACACGGAAATGTGCCAGGACAGAGACGTGTTCTACGTTGTCCCTTCTCGTCATGCAGTTTGTGCCTCTGCTGCTTGTGCTGTTAGGAATCGCTCCTTGAAAGACGAGCGAGAGCGTCCTTCCGGGTGCATTGCACTGAGTCGAGTGCTCGCTCGGGACTTTGCTCTCGGGGCCAAGGCAAGAGGGCGTGCTTGCCCGCAGAACTGAGAACACGCTGTTGGGCAGAGCTGCAACTGACCGCCGGAGTTCAGCTGTCGCCGGACGGCAGAAGGCGAAGAACGAAGCCGCTTGCGAGCGGCGCAGTGCAGCGAAGAGCTCTCCGAATTCGCCGCTAGCTCCACGGTCCTTCTCAGCTGCGAGCAGCAGCGCTCGCAGTACACGGAGCTTCGCAAGGCCCGAAGACCCGGAGGGAAGTATGGCACACGGAAATGTGCCAGGACAGAGACGTGTTCTACGTTGTCCCTTCTCGTCATGCAGTTTGTGCCTCTGCTGCTTGTGCTGTTAGGAATCGCTCCTTGAAAGACGAGCGAGAGCGTCCTTCCGGGTGCATTGCACTGAGTCGAGTGCTCGCTCGGGACTTTGCTCCCGGGGCCAAGGCAAGAGGGCGTGCTTGCCCGCAGAACTGAGAACACGCTGTTGGGCAGAGCTGCAACCGACCGCCGGAGTTCAGCTGTCGCCGGACGGCAGAAGGCGAAGAACGAAGCCGCTTGCGAGCGGCGCAGTGCAGCGAAGAGCTCTCCGAATTCGCCGCTAGCTCCACGGTCCTTCTCAGCTGCGAGTAGCAGCGCTCGCAGTACACGGAGCTTCGCAAGGCCCGAAGACCCGGAGGGAAGTATGGCACACGGAAATGTGCCAGGACAGAGACGTGTTCTACGTTGTCCCTTCTCGTCATGCAGTTTGTGCCTCTGCTGCTTGTGCTGTTAGGAATCGCTCCTTGAAAGACGAGCGAGAGCGTCCTTCCGGGTGCATTGCACTGAGTCGAGTGCTCGCTCGGGACTTTGCTCTCGGGGCCAAGGCAAGAGGGCGTGCTTGCCCGCAGAACTGAGAACACGCTGTTGGGCAGAGCTGCAACTGACCGCCGGAGTTCAGCTGTCGCCGGACGGCAGAAGGCGAAGAACGAAGCCGCTTGCGAGCGGCGCAGTGCAGCGAAGAGCTCTCCGAATTCGCCGCTAGCTCCACGGTCCTTCTCAGCTGCGAGCAGCAGCGCTCGCAGTACACGGAGCTTCGCAAGGCCCGAAGACCCGGAGGGAAGTATGGCACACGGAAATGTGCCAGGACAGAGACGTGTTCTACGTTGTCCCTTCTCGTCATGCAGTTTGTGCCTCTGCTGCTTGTGCTGTTAGGAATCGCTCCTTGAAAGACGAGCGAGAGCGTCCTTCCGGGTGCATTGCACTGAGTCGAGTGCTCGCTCGGGACTTTGCTCTCGGGGCCAAGGCAAGAGGGCGTGCTTGCCCGCAGAACTGAGAACACGCTGTTGGGCAGAGCTGCAACTGACCGCCGGAGTTCAGCTGTCGCCGGACGGCAGAAGGCGAAGAACGAAGCCGCTTGCGAGCGGCGCAGTGCAGCGAAGAGCTCTCCGAATTCGCCGCTAGCTCCACGGTCCTTCTCAGCTGCGAGCAGCAGCGCTCGCAGTACACGGAGCTTCGCAAGGCCCGAAGACCCGGAGGGAAGTATGGCACACGGAAATGTGCCAGGACAGAGACGTGTTCTACGTTGTCCCTTCTCGTCATGCAGTTTGTGCCTCTGCTGCTTGTGCTGTTAGGAATCGCTCCTTGAAAGACGAGCGAGAGCGTCCTTCCGGGTGCATTGCACTGAGTCGAGTGCTCGCTCGGGACTTTGCTCTCGGGGCCAAGGCAAGAGGGCGTGCTTGCCCGCAGAACTGAGAACACGCTGTTGGGCAGAGCTGCAACTGACCGCCGGAGTTCAGCTCTCGCCGGACGGCAGAAGGCGAAGAACGAAGCCGCTTGCGAGCGGCGCAGTGCAGCGAAGAGCTCTCCGAATTCGCCGCTAGCTCCACGGTCCTTCTCAGCTGCGAGCAGCAGCGCTCGCAGTACACGGAGCTTCGCAAGGCCCGAAGACCCGGAGGGAAGTATGGCACACGGAAATGTGCCAGGACAGAGACGTGTTCTACGTTGTCCCTTCTCGTCATGCAGTTTGTGCCTCTGCTGCTTGTGCTGTTAGGAATCGCTCCTTGAAAGACGAGCGAGAGCGTCCTTCCGGGTGCATTGCACTGAGTCGAGTGCTCGCTCGGGACTTTGCTCTCGGGGCCAAGGCAAGAGGGCGTGCTTGCCCGCAGAACTGAGAACACGCTGTTGGGCAGAGCTGCAACTGACCGCCGGAGTTCAGCTCTCGCCGGACGGCAGAAGGCGAAGAACGAAGCCGCTTGCGAGCGGCGCAGTGCAGCGAAGAGCTCTCCGAATTCGCCGCTAGCTCCACGGTCCTTCTGAGCTGCGAGCAGCAGCGCTCGCAGTACACGGAGCTTCGCAAGGCCCGAAGACCCGGAGGGAAGTATGGCACACGGAAATGTGCCAGGACAGAGACGTGTTCTACGTTGTCCCTTCTCGTCATGCAGTTTGTGCCTCTGCTGCTTGTGCTGTTAGGAATCGCTCCTTGAAAGACGAGCGAGAGCGTCCTTCCGGGTGCATTGCACTGAGTCGAGTGCTCGCTCGGGACTTTGCTCTCGGGGCCAAGGCAAGAGGGCGTGCTTGCCCGCAGAACTGAGAACACGCTGTTGGGCAGAGCTGCAACCGACCGCCGGAGTTCAGCTCTCGCCGGACGGCAGAAGGCGAAGAACGAAGCCGCTTGCGAGCGGCGCAGTGCAGCGAAGAGCTCTCCGAATTCGCCGCTAGCTCCACGGTCCTTCTCAGCTGCGAGCAGCAGCGCTCGCAGTACACGGAGCTTCGCAAGGCCCGAAGACCCGGAGGGAAGTATCGCACACGAAAATGTGCCAGGACAGAGACGTGTTCTACGTTGTCCCTTCTCGTCATGCAGTTTGTGCCTCTGCTGCTTGTGCTGTTAGGAATCCCTCCTTGAAAGACGAGCGAGAGCGTCCTTCCGGGTGCATTGCACTGAGTCGAGTGCTCGCTCGGGACTTTGCTCTCGGGGCCAAGGCAAGAGGGCGTGCTTGCCCGCAGAACTGAGAACACGCTGTTGGGCAGAGCTGCAACCGACCGCCGGAGTTCAGCTGTCGCCGGACGGCAGAAGGCGAAGAACGAAGCCGCTTGCGAGCGGCGCAGTGCAGCGAAGAGCTCTCCGAATTCGCCGCTAGCTCCACGGTCCTTCTCAGCTGCGAGCAGCAGCGCTCGCAGTACACGGAGCTTCGCAAGGCCCGAAGACCCGGAGGGAAGTATGGCACACGGAAATGTGCCAGGACAGAGACGTGTTCTACGTTGTCCCTTCTCGTCATGCAGTTTGTGCCTCTGCTGCTTGTGCTGTTAGGAATCGCTCCTTGAAAGACGAGCGAGAGCGTCCTTCCGGGTGCATTGCACTGAGTCGAGTGCTCGCTCGGGACTTTGCTCTCGGGGCCAAGGCAAGAGGGCGTGCTTGCCCGCAGAACTGAGAACACGCTGTTGGGCAGAGCTGCAACCGACCGCCGGAGTTCAGCTGTCGCCGGACGGCAGAAGGCGAAGAACGAAGCCGCTTGCGAGCGGCGCAGTGCAGCGAAGAGCTCTCCGAATTCGCCGCTAGCTCCACGGTCCTTCTCAGCTGCGAGTAGCAGCGCTCGCAGTACACGGAGCTTCGCAAGGCCCGAAGACCCGGAGGGAAGTATGGCACACGGAAATGTGCCAGGACAGAGACGTGTTCTACGTTGTCCCTTCTCGTCATGCAGTTTGTGCCTCTGCTGCTTGTGCTGTTAGGAATCGCTCCTTGAAAGACGAGCGAGAGCGTCCTTCCGGGTGCATTGCACTGAGTCGAGTGCTCGCTCGGGACTTTGCTCTCGGGGCCAAGGCAAGAGGGCGTGCTTGCCCGCAGAACTGAGAACACGCTGTTGGGCAGAGCTGCAACCGACCGCCGGAGTTCAGCTGTCGCCGGACGGCAGAAGGCGAAGAACGAAGCCGCTTGCGAGCGGCGCAGTGCAGCGAAGAGCTCTCCGAATTCGCCGCTAGCTCCACGGTCCTTCTCAGCTGCGAGTAGCAGCGCTCGCAGTACACGGAGCTTCGCAAGGCCCGAAGACCCGGAGGGAAGTATGGCACACGGAAATGTGCCAGGACAGAGACGTGTTCTACGTTGTCCCTTCTCGTCATGCAGTTTGTGCCTCTGCTGCTTGTGCTGTTAGGAATCGCTCCTTGAAAGACGAGCGAGAGCGTCCTTCCGGGTGCATTGCACTGAGTCGAGTGCTCGCTCGGGACTTTGCTCTCGGGGCCAAGGCAAGAGGGCGTGCTTGCCCGCAGAACTGAGAACACGCTGTTGGGCAGAGCTGCAACCGACCGCCGGAGTTCAGCTGTCGCCGGACGGCAGAAGGCGAAGAACGAAGCCGCTTGCGAGCGGCGCAGTGCAGCGAAGAGCTCTCCGAATTCGCCGCTAGCTCCACGGTCCTTCTCAGCTGCGAGTAGCAGCGCTCGCAGTACACGGAGCTTCGCAAGGCCCGAAGACCCGGAGGGAAGTATGGCACACGGAAATGTGCCAGGACAGAGACGTGTTCTACGTTGTCCCTTCTCGTCATGCAGTTTGTGCCTCTGCTGCTTGTGCTGTTAGGAATCGCTCCTTGAAAGACGAGCGAGAGCGTCCTTCCGGGTGCATTGCACTGAGTCGAGTGCTCGCTCGGGACTTTGCTCCCGGGGCCAAGGCAAGAGGGCGTGCTTGCCCGCAGAACTGAGAACACGCTGTTGGGCAGAGCTGCAACCGACCGCCGGAGTTCAGCTGTCGCCGGACGGCAGAAGGCGAAGAACGAAGCCGCTTGCGAGCGGCGCAGTGCAGCGAAGAGCTCTCCGAATTCGCCGCTAGCTCCACGGTCCTTCTCAGCTGCGAGTAGCAGCGCTCGCAGTACACGGAGCTTCGCAAGGCCCGAAGACCCGGAGGGAAGTATGGCACACGGAAATGTGCCAGGACAGAGACGTGTTCTACGTTGTCCCTTCTCGTCATGCAGTTTGTGCCTCTGCTGCTTGTGCTGTTAGGAATCGCTCCTTGAAAGACGAGCGAGAGCGTCCTTCCGGGTGCATTGCACTGAGTCGAGTGCTCGCTCGGGACTTTGCTCCCGGGGCCAAGGCAAGAGGGCGTGCTTGCCCGCAGAACTGAGAACACGCTGTTGGGCAGAGCTGCAACCGACCGCCGGAGTTCAGCTGTCGCCGGACGGCAGAAGGCGAAGAACGAAGCCGCTTGCGAGCGGCGCAGTGCAGCGAAGAGCTCTCCGAATTCGCCGCTAGCTCCACGGTCCTTCTCAGCTGCGAGTAGCAGCGCTCGCAGTACACGGAGCTTCGCAAGGCCCGAAGACCCGGAGGGAAGTATGGCACACGGAAATGTGCCAGGACAGAGACGTGTTCTACGTTGTCCCTTCTCGTCATGCAGTTTGTGCCTCTGCTGCTTGTGCTGTTAGGAATCGCTCCTTGAAAGACGAGCGAGAGCGTCCTTCCGGGTGCATTGCACTGAGTCGAGTGCTCGCTCGGGACTTTGCTCCCGGGGCCAAGGCAAGAGGGCGTGCTTGCCCGCAGAACTGAGAACACGCTGTTGGGCAGAGCTGCAACCGACCGCCGGAGTTCAGCTGTCGCCGGACGGCAGAAGGCGAAGAACGAAGCCGCTTGCGAGCGGCGCAGTGCAGCGAAGAGCTCTCCGAATTCGCCGCTAGCTCCACGGTCCTTCTCAGCTGCGAGTAGCAGCGCTCGCAGTACACGGAGCTTCGCAAGGCCCGAAGACCCGGAGGGAAGTATGGCACACGGAAATGTGCCAGGACAGAGACGTGTTCTACGTTGTCCCTTCTCGTCATGCAGTTTGTGCCTCTGCTGCTTGTGCTGTTAGGAATCGCTCCTTGAAAGACGAGCGAGAGCGTCCTTCCGGGTGCATTGCACTGAGTCGAGTGCTCGCTCGGGACTTTGCTCCCGGGGCCAAGGCAAGAGGGCGTGCTTGCCCGCAGAACTGAGAACACGCTGTTGGGCAGAGCTGCAACCGACCGCCGGAGTTCAGCTGTCGCCGGACGGCAGAAGGCGAAGAACGAAGCCGCTTGCGAGCGGCGCAGTGCAGCGAAGAGCTCTCCGAATTCGCCGCTAGCTCCACGGTCCTTCTCAGCTGCGAGTAGCAGCGCTCGCAGTACACGGAGCTTCGCAAGGCCCGAAGACCCGGAGGGAAGTATGGCACACGGAAATGTGCCAGGACAGAGACGTGTTCTACGTTGTCCCTTCTCGTCATGCAGTTTGTGCCTCTGCTGCTTGTGCTGTTAGGAATCGCTCCTTGAAAGACGAGCGAGAGCGTCCTTCCGGGTGCATTGCACTGAGTCGAGTGCTCGCTCGGGACTTTGCTCTCGGGGCCAAGGCAAGAGGGCGTGCTTGCCCGCAGAACTGAGAACACGCTGTTGGGCAGAGCTGCAACTGACCGCCGGAGTTCAGCTCTCGCCGGACGGCAGAAGGCGAAGAACGAAGCCGCTTGCGAGCGGCGCAGTGCAGCGAAGAGCTCTCCGAATTCGCCGCTAGCTCCACGGTCCTTCTCAGCTGCGAGTAGCAGCGCTCGCAGTACACGGAGCTTCGCAAGGCCCGAAGACCCGGAGGGAAGTTTCGCACACGAAAACGTGCCAGGACAGAGACGTGTTCTACGTTGTCCCTTCTCGTCATGCAGTTTGTGCCTCTGCTGCTTCTGCTGTTAGGAATCGCTCCTTGAAAGGCGAGCGAGAGCGTCCTTCCGGGTGCATTGCACTGAGTCGAGTGCTCGCTCGGGACTTTGCTCTCGGGGCCAAGGCAAGAGGGCGTGCTTGCCCGCAGAACTGAGAACACGCTGTTGGGCAGAGCTGCAACTGACCGCCGGAGTTCAGCTCTCGCCGGACGGCAGAAGGCGAAGAACGAAGCCGCTTGCGAGCGGCGCAGTGCAGCGAAGAGCTCTCCGAATTCGCCGCTAGCTCCACGGTCCTTCTGAGCTGCGAGTAGCAGCGCTCGCAGTACACGGAGCTTCGCAAGGCCCGAAGACCCGGAGGGAAGTATGGCACACGGAAATGTGCCAGGACAGAGACGTGTTCTACGTTGTCCCTTCTCGTCATGCAGTTTGTGCCTCTGCTGCTTCTGCTGTTAGGAATCGCTCCTTGAAAGACGAGCGAGAGCGTCCTTCCGGGTGCATTGCACTGAGTCGAGTGCTCGCTCGGGACTTTGCTCTCGGGGCCAAGGCAAGAGGGCGTGCTTGCCCGCAGAACTGAGAACACGCTGTTGGGCAGAGCTGCAACTGACCGCCGGAGTTCAGCTCTCGCCGGACGGCAGAAGGCGAAGAACGAAGCCGCTTGCGAGCGGCGCAGTGCAGCGAAGAGCTCTCCGAATTCGCCGCTAGCTCCACGGTCCTTCTGAGCTGCGAGTAGCAGCGCTCGCAGTACACGGAGCTTCGCAAGGCCCGAAGACCCGGAGGGAAGTATGGCACACGGAAATGTGCCAGGACAGAGACGTGTTCTACGTTGTCCCTTCTCGTCATGCAGTTTGTGCCTCTGCTGCTTGTGCTGTTAGGAATCGCTCCTTGAAAGACGAGCGAGAGCGTCCTTCCGGGTGCATTGCACTGAGTCGAGTGCTCGCTCGGGACTTTGCTCTCGGGGCCAAGGCAAGAGGGCGTGCTTGCCCGCAGAACTGAGAACACGCTGTTGGGCAGAGCTGCAACTGACCGCCGGAGTTCAGCTGTCGCCGGACGGCAGAAGGCGAAGAACGAAGCCGCTTGCGAGCGGCGCAGTGCAGCGAAGAGCTCTCCGAATTCGCCGCTAGCTCCACGGTCCTTCTGAGCTGCGAGTAGCAGCGCTCGCAGTACACGGAGCTTCGCAAGGCCCGAAGACCCGGAGGGAAGTATGGCACACGGAAATGTGCCAGGACAGAGACGTGTTCTACGTTGTCCCTTCTCGTCATGCAGTTTGTGCCTCTGCTGCTTGTGCTGTTAGGAATCGCTCCTTGAAAGACGAGCGAGAGCGTCCTTCCGGGTGCATTGCACTGAGTCGAGTGCTCGCTCGGGACTTTGCTCTCGGGGCCAAGGCAAGAGGGCGTGCTTGCCCGCAGAACTGAGAACACGCTGTTGGGCAGAGCTGCAACTGACCGCCGGAGTTCAGCTCTCGCCGGACGGCAGAAGGCGAAGAACGAAGCCGCTTGCGAGCGGCGCAGTGCAGCGAAGAGCTCTCCGAATTCGCCGCTAGCTCCACGGTCCTTCTCAGCTGCGAGTAGCAGCGCTCGCAGTACACGGAGCTTCGCAAGGCCCGAAGACCCGGAGGGAAGTATGGCACACGGAAATGTGCCAGGACAGAGACGTGTTCTACGTTGTCCCTTCTCGTCATGCAGTTTGTGCCTCTGCTGCTTGTGCTGTTAGGAATCGCTCCTTGAAAGACGAGCGAGAGCGTCCTTCCGGGTGCATTGCACTGAGTCGAGTGCTCGCTCGGGACTTTGCTCTCGGGGCCAAGGCAAGAGGGCGTGCTTGCCCGCAGAACTGAGAACACGCTGTTGGGCAGAGCTGCAACTGACCGCCGGAGTTCAGCTCTCGCCGGACGGCAGAAGGCGAAGAACGAAGCCGCTTGCGAGCGGCGCAGTGCAGCGAAGAGCTCTCCGAATTCGCCGCTAGCTCCACGGTCCTTCTCAGCTGCGAGTAGCAGCGCTCGCAGTACACGGAGCTTCGCAAGGCCCGAAGACCCGGAGGGAAGTATGGCACACGGAAATGTGCCAGGACAGAGACGTGTTCTACGTTGTCCCTTCTCGTCATGCAGTTTGTGCCTCTGCTGCTTCTGCTGTTAGGAATCGCTCCTTGAAAGACGAGCGAGAGCGTCCTTCCGGGTGCATTGCACTGAGTCGAGTGCTCGCTCGGGACTTTGCTCTCGGGGCCAAGGCAAGAGGGCGTGCTTGCCCGCAGAACTGAGAACACGCTGTTGGGCAGAGCTGCAACTGACCGCCGGAGTTCAGCTCTCGCCGGACGGCAGAAGGCGAAGAACGAAGCCGCTTGCGAGCGGCGCAGTGCAGCGAAGAGCTCTCCGAATTCGCCGCTAGCTCCACGGTCCTTCTCAGCTGCGAGTAGCAGCGCTCGCAGTACACGGAGCTTCGCAAGGCCCGAAGACCCGGAGGGAAGTATGGCACACGGAAATGTGCCAGGACAGAGACGTGTTCTACGTTGTCCCTTCTCGTCATGCAGTTTGTGCCTCTGCTGCTTGTGCTGTTAGGAATCGCTCCTTGAAAGACGAGCGAGAGCGTCCTTCCGGGTGCATTGCACTGAGTCGAGTGCTCGCTCGGGACTTTGCTCTCGGGGCCAAGGCAAGAGGGCGTGCTTGCCCGCAGAACTGAGAACACGCTGTTGGGCAGAGCTGCAACTGACCGCCGGAGTTCAGCTCTCGCCGGACGGCAGAAGGCGAAGAACGAAGCCGCTTGCGAGCGGCGCAGTGCAGCGAAGAGCTCTCCGAATTCGCCGCTAGCTCCACGGTCCTTCTCAGCTGCGAGTAGCAGCGCTCGCAGTACACGGAGCTTCGCAAGGCCCGAAGACCCGGAGGGAAGTATGGCACACGGAAATGTGCCAGGACAGAGACGTGTTCTACGTTGTCCCTTCTCGTCATGCAGTTTGTGCCTCTGCTGCTTCTGCTGTTAGGAATCGCTCCTTGAAAGACGAGCGAGAGCGTCCTTCCGGGTGCATTGCACTGAGTCGAGTGCTCGCTCGGGACTTTGCTCTCGGGGCCAAGGCAAGAGGGCGTGCTTGCCCGCAGAACTGAGAACACGCTGTTGGGCAGAGCTGCAACTGACCGCCGGAGTTCAGCTCTCGCCGGACGGCAGAAGGCGAAGAACGAAGCCGCTTGCGAGCGGCGCAGTGCAGCGAAGAGCTCTCCGAATTCGCCGCTAGCTCCACGGTCCTTCTCAGCTGCGAGTAGCAGCGCTCGCAGTACACGGAGCTTCGCAAGGCCCGAAGACCCGGAGGGAAGTATGGCACACGGAAATGTGCCAGGACAGAGACGTGTTCTACGTTGTCCCTTCTCGTCATGCAGTTTGTGCCTCTGCTGCTTGTGCTGTTAGGAATCGCTCCTCGAAAGACGAGCGAGAGCGTCCTTCCGGGTGCATTGCACTGAGTCGAGTGCTCGCTCGGGACTTTGCTCTCGGGGCCAAGGCAAGAGGGCGTGCTTGCCCGCAGAACTGAGAACACGCTGTTGGGCAGAGCTGCAACTGACCGCCGGAGTTCAGCTCTCGCCGGACGGCAGAAGGCGAAGAACGAAGCCGCTTGCGAGCGGCGCAGTGCAGCGAAGAGCTCTCCGAATTCGCCGCTAGCTCCACGGTCCTTCTGAGCTGCGAGTAGCAGCGCTCGCAGTACACGGAGCTTCGCAAGGCCCGAAGACCCGGAGGGAAGTATCGCACACGGAAATGTGCCAGGACAGAGACGTGTTCTACGTTGTCCCTTCTCGTCATGCAGTTTGTGCCTCTGCTGCTTGTGCTGTTAGGAATCGCTCCTCGAAAGACGAGCGAGAGCGTCCTTCCGGGTGCATTGCACTGAGTCGAGTGCTCGCTCGGGACTTTGCTCTCGGGGCCAAGGCAAGAGGGCGTGCTTGCCCGCAGAACTGAGAACACGCTGTTGGGCAGAGCTGCAACTGACCGCCGGAGTTCAGCTCTCGCCGGACGGCAGAAGGCGAAGAACGAAGCCGCTTGCGAGCGGCGCAGTGCAGCGAAGAGCTCTCCGAATTCGCCGCTAGCTCCACGGTCCTTCTCAGCTGCGAGTAGCAGCGCTCGCAGTACACGGAGCTTCGCAAGGCCCGAAGACCCGGAGGGAAGTATGGCACACGAAAATGTGCCAGGACAGAGACGTGTTCTACGTTGTCCCTTCTCGTCATGCAGTTTGTGCCTCTGCTGCTTGTGCTGTTAGGAATCGCTCCTCGAAAGACGAGCGAGAGCGTCCTTCCGGGTGCATTGCACTGAGTCGAGTGCTCGCTCGGGACTTTGCTCTCGGGGCCAAGGCAAGAGGGCGTGCTTGCCCGCAGAACTGAGAACACGCTGTTGGGCAGAGCTGCAACTGACCGCCGGAGTTCAGCTCTCGCCGGACGGCAGAAGGCGAAGAACGAAGCCGCTTGCGAGCGGCGCAGTGCAGCGAAGAGCTCTCCGAATTCGCCGCTAGCTCCACGGTCCTTCTCAGCTGCGAGTAGCAGCGCTCGCAGTACACGGAGCTTCGCAAGGCCCGAAGACCCGGAGGGAAGTATGGCACACGAAAATGTGCCAGGACAGAGACGTGTTCTACGTTGTCCCTTCTCGTCATGCAGTTTGTGCCTCTGCTGCTTGTGCTGTTAGGAATCGCTCCTCGAAAGACGAGCGAGAGCGTCCTTCCGGGTGCATTGCACTGAGTCGAGTGCTCGCTCGGGACTTTGCTCTCGGGGCCAAGGCAAGAGGGCGTGCTTGCCCGCAGAACTGAGAACACGCTGTTGGGCAGAGCTGCAACTGACCGCCGGAGTTCAGCTCTCGCCGGACGGCAGAAGGCGAAGAACGAAGCCGCTTGCGAGCGGCGCAGTGCAGCGAAGAGCTCTCCGAATTCGCCGCTAGCTCCACGGTCCTTCTCAGCTGCGAGTAGCAGCGCTCGCAGTACACGGAGCTTCGCAAGGCCCGAAGACCCGGAGGGAAGTATGGCACACGAAAATGTGCCAGGACAGAGACGTGTTCTACGTTGTCCCTTCTCGTCATGCAGTTTGTGCCTCTGCTGCTTGTGCTGTTAGGAATCGCTCCTCGAAAGACGAGCGAGAGCGTCCTTCCGGGTTGCATTGCACTGAGTCGAGTGCTCGCTCGGGACTTTGCTCTCGGGGCCAAGGCAAGAGGGCGTGCTTGCCCGCAGAACTGAGAACACGCTGTTGGGCAGAGCTTGCAACTGACCGCCGGAGTTCAGCTGTCGCCGGACGGCAGAAGGCGAAGAACGAAGCCGCTTGCGAGCGGCGCAGTGCAGCGAAGAGCTCTCCGAATTCGCCGCTAGCTCCACGGTCCTTCTCAGCTGCGAGTAGCAGCGCTCGCAGTACACGGAGCTTCGCAAGGCCCGAAGACCCGGAGGGAAGTATGGCACACGAAAATGTGCCAGGACAGAGACGTGTTCTACGTTGTCCCTTCTCGTCATGCAGTTTGTGCTCTCTGCTGCTTGTGCTGTTAGGAATCGCTCCTCGAAAGACGAGCGAGAGCGTCCTTCCGGGTGCATTGCACTGAGTCGAGTGCTCGCTCGGGACTTTGCTCTCGGGGCCAAGGCAAGAGGGCGTGCTTGCCCGCAGAACTGAGAACACGCTGTTGGGCAGAGCTGCAACTGACCGCCGGAGTTCAGCTGTCGCCGGACGGCAGAAGGCGAAGAACGAAGGCCGCTTGCGAGCGGCGCAGTGCAGCGAAGAGCTCTCCGAATTCGCCGCTAGCTCCACGGTCCTTCTGAGCTGCGAGTAGCAGCGCTCGCAGTACACGGAGCTTCGCAAGGCCCGAAGACCCGGAGGGAAGTATCGCACACGAAAATGTGCCAGGACAGAGACGTGTTCTACGTTGTCCCTTCTCGTCATGCAGTTTGTGCCTCTGCTGCTTGTGGCTGTTAGGAATCGCTCCTCGAAAGACGAGCGAGAGCGTCTTCCGGGTGCATTGCACTGAGTCGAGTGCTCGCTCGGGACTTTGCTCTCGGGGCCAAGGCAAGAGGGCGTGCTTGCCCGCAGAACTGAGAACACGCTGTTGGGCAGAGCTGCAACTGACCGCCGGAGTTCAGCTGTCGCCGGACGGCAGAAGGCGAAGAACGAAGCCGCTTGCGAGCGGCGCAGTGCAGCGAAGAGCTCTCCGAATTCGCCGCTAGCTCCACGGTCCTTCTGAGCTGCGAGTAGCAGCGCTCGCAGTACACGGAGCTTCGCAAGGCCCGAAGACCCGGAGGGAAGTATCGCACACGAAAATGTGCCAGGACAGAGACGTGTTCTACGTTGTCCCTTCTCGTCATGCAGTTTGTGCCTCTGCTGCTTGTGCTGTTAGGAATCGCTCCTCGAAAGACGAGCGAGAGCGTCCTTCCGGGTGCATTGCACTGAGTCGAGTGCTCGCTCGGGACTTTGCTCTCGGGGCCAAGGCAAGAGGGCGTGCTTGCCCGCAGAACTGAGAACACGCTGTTGGGCAGAGCTGCAACTGACCGCCGGAGTTCAGCTCTCGCCGGACGGCAGAAGGCGAAGAACGAAGCCGCTTGCGAGCGGCGCAGTGCAGCGAAGAGCTCTCCGAATTCGCCGCTAGCTCCACGGTCCTTCTGAGCTGCGAGTAGCAGCGCTCGCAGTACACGGAGCTTCGCAAGGCCCGAAGACCCGGAGGGAAGTATCGCACACGAAAATGTGCCAGGACAGAGACGTGTTCTACGTTGTCCCTTCTCGTCATGCAGTTTGTGCCTCTGCTGCTTGTGCTGTTAGGAATCGCTCCTCGAAAGACGAGCGAGAGCGTCCTTCCGGGTGCATTGCACTGAGTCGAGTGCTCGCTCGGGACTTTGCTCTCTGGGCCAAGGCAAGAGGGCGTGCTTGCCCGCAGAACTGAGAACACGCTGTTGGGCAGAGCTGCAACTGACCGCCGGAGTTCAGCTCTCGCCGGACGGCAGAAGGCGAAGAACGAAGCCGCTTGCGAGCGGCGCAGTGCAGCGAAGAGCTCTCCGAATTCGCCGCTAGCTCCACGGTCCTTCTGAGCTGCGAGTAGCAGCGCTCGCAGTACACGGAGCTTCGCAAGGCCCGAAGACCCGGAGGGAAGTATCGCACACGAAAATGTGCCAGGACAGAGACGTGTTCTACGTTGTCCCTTCTCGTCATGCAGTTTGTGCCTCTGCTGAGCTGTTAGGAATCGCTCCTCGAAAGACGAGCGAGAGCGTCCTTCCGGGTGCATTGCACTGAGTCGAGTGCTCGCTCGGGACTTTGCTCTCGGGGCCAAGGCAAGAGGGCGTGCTTGCCCGCAGAACTGAGAACACGCTGTTGGGCAGAGCTGCAACTGACCGCCGGAGTTCAGCTGTCGCCGGACGGCAGAAGGCGAAGAACGAAGCCGCTTGCGAGCGGCGCAGTGCAGCGAAGAGCTCTCCGAATTCGCCGCTAGCTCCACGGTCCTTCTGAGCTGCGAGTAGCAGCGCTCGCAGTACACGGAGCTTCGCAAGGCCCGAAGACCCGGAGGGAAGTATCGCACACGAAAATGTGCCAGGACAGAGACGTGTTCTACGTTGTCCCTTCTCGTCATGCAGTTTGTGCCTCTGCTGCTTGTGCTGTTAGGAATCGCTCCTCGAAAGACGAGCGAGAGCGTCCTTCCGGGTGCATTGCACTGAGTCGAGTGCTCGCTCGGGACTTTGCTCTCGGGGCCAAGGCAAGAGGGCGTGCTTGCCCGCAGAACTGAGAACACGCTGTTGGGCAGAGCTGCAACTGACCGCCGGAGTTCAGCTGTCGCCGGACGGCAGAAGGCGAAGAACGAAGCCGCTTGCGAGCGGCGCCGTGCAGCGAAGAGCTCTCCGAATTCGCCGCTAGCTCCACGGTCCTTCTGAGCTGCGAGTAGCAGCGCTCGCAGTACACGGGGCTTCGCAAGGCCCGAAGACCCGGAGGGAAGTTTCGCACACGAAAATGTGCCAGGACA